>NW_026889753.1:12282500-12378987 GCF_033153115.1 Saccostrea echinata | reverse complement strand
AGAAAAAAAAAGGATTACTGACAATATTTTTTTTCAAGTTTCACTGAATAAAAATTAAGCATGTGTAATTTTGCCATTTTTCTAAGAGTTTACAGACACACCTAAACAAATTCCTAAAGGAGACAATGGTAAAACATATCTTTGTAGTTCCTCATTTTAATGCACAGTTTTTTCATAAAAAGGGAAGAAAATTTGAATACAATATTTTAATATTAAAATACTAGTACCTAATCCATTTCTATTCCGATGATATATTTCTTTTTATAGTTACACTTGGAAACTTTTGCATATTAAACACTTTTGCAAAAATTTAGTTTTCAATACACGTGTTGTGAAATTCAAAATCTACACTTGCACCAATCTTGCTAAATTACTTTGCCACAGTTTCATATGCACCAACTGTTTATAACTCCTAGATTTGTTGAAGACTGAGTATGGGCCTAGATTTGTTTAGTAGGTAGAACACCCACTTTTCTGGTCAGTCTCTCACGTAACGACAAAGCCGGAGCAACTTTCTTACTGCTCTCCTCCTCCACCTGTGATAAAAAAAGAAAGATACTAGAAATATGTCCATAGGACATGAATGCCCCACCGAGGGTATATTAGTAAGCAACATGAAAATTTGTATTAGTGTATGAAATTTGATGAGAATATCTTGAATAGTTTCTTTTAAATTGAAATCTAAAAAGTTGGATATAGATGATAAATTCTCACCAAATTATGTATAAAAGCATAAGCTTACATAAATATATCTTAAATGATTTCTTTAAAACTTAGCAAAATGCAAATTTAAGAAAAGTGAGGTCAAGGTTACATGAAAGTTCAAGCTCAAACATTTTTGATGCAGTTGAATAGTTCTCACAAATACGTATCAGCATATTAAGTTTGATAAAAATATTTTGAATGGTTTATTTAAAACAGAGCTAAAAACTAATTTAAAATAAATGAACTGAAGGTCGAAGGAAAGGTGAAGGTCAAAAAATGTTGATGCAGTTAAAAAGCTTACATCAGTATGTATTAGCACATGAAGTTTGATAAAAATATTATGAATGGTTTCTTTAAAACTGAGCAAAACTGAGTTAAACACAAATTGAGAAAAGTAAGGTCAAGGTCAAATGAAAGGTATTAAATGTTGATGCAGTTGAAAAGCTTACATCAGTATGTATCAGCATATGAAATTTGACACAATTTAAGAAAAGTGAGGTCAAGGTCAAAGAAAAGGTCAAGGTCAAAAAATGTTGATGCAGTTGAATAGCTCTCATCAGTATGTATCAGCATATGAAGTTTGATAAAAATATTTTGACTGGTTTCTTTAAAACCGGGCTAAACACTAATTTTAAAAAAAGTGAGGTCAAGGTCAAAGGAAAGGTCAAGGTCAAAAAATGTTGATGCAGTTGAATAGCTCTCATCATTATGTATCAACATATGAACTTTGATAACACTATCCTGAATGGTTTCTTTAAAATTGAGCTAAACACTAATTTAAGAAAAGTGAGGTCTAGGTCAAAAAACATTGATGCAGTTGAATAGCTTACATCAGTATGTATCAACATATGAAGTTTGATTACACTATCTTGAATGGTATCTTTAAAAACTGAGCTAAACACTAATTTAGGAAAAATGAGGTCAAGGTCAAAGGAAAGGTCAAGGTCAAAAAATGTTGATGCAGTTGCATAGCTCTCATCAATATCTATCAGGATATGAAGCTTGATAAAAATATCTTGGATAGTTTCTTTGAAACTGACCTTTGAACTGAGCTACACGCAGAGCATGACGAAAGGATGGAAGACGAACATGACAAACACTATATGCCCCGGCCATATTCATGGTGGAGCATAAAAATATTTATTTTGTCAAACAAAGCTGCATGATTACTGTCTGAACACACATGATTATTGGAACGTTGAGACTTACCCTGTTGATAACATGTTTATTGACTAAACCTTCATCATTGAGGTAATAAAGGGATATTCCATCATACCATCTAAAAAATACAAAACAATACATCAGTAGACAGAATTATGTCAAATAGCAAAATAAAGGGATATTCCATCATACCATCTAAAAAATACAAAACAATACATCAGTAGACAGAATTATGTCAAATAGCAAAATAAAGGGAATTTTAAAATCTTCATTCCAAAAAATCTGTAAAAATATAATTAACAAAATTATTAACATACACAGCATCTTTTTCTAAAACTCTGTCAGGAATTTTTGAGATCTTCCAGAATTTTCCATATACATTAAGGCGTTTCATTGCTGCCAACTGCTTCAGTCCTAAAATCCTCCATCGAACACGCACAAAATTCTCATCCAAGTCACATGAGGTATTTAGCAAACACATCCTAGTGTGAATAAAGCGTAAGCCTGTCATGGTCTGTAGCGTCCACACTTTAGCTTTGTAGCGCTGAATTCCACTAAAAAGGAAAAAAATAATGATCATTGAAGAAAGCTAATATATACCTAAATTCCACTTTATACATATTAAATAAAGGAAGTTTAATTATTGGTCTACTTACAGAGTAATTTCCCTTTTCCCCCAATAATTATTCTCCAGTACAATATTGGGTGAATAGGCATCAAAAGATATACCTATTTCAAATAGTGGAGGAAGCTGAAATGTCAAGACATTTGCATAAAAGACATTGATTGATTCAAGGGAGTTGGAGGAGGCAAATATTTATGGTGCAGTTTACCACATTTTCCTTAAAGACTAAACTATTGCAATATATAAGCTGAGAAAAAAAAATGTTGATATTGAAGTGAAACTTTTACTTGAGTACATCAAGTGAAGAAAACTTCTAAAAAATATAAGCTCTCTACATATTAGCATTAATCGGTCTGGAACACCTCTCTTGTACATTTAATCAAATATCTCATACAGACTGCTCAAGAAAAGCCTTCATTTTCAGTAGATTCTCCTCTCGCCTTGCTCTTTTCTTCTCAAACTCTGAATCTGTTGGGGTTCCTCCTGAACTTTCTCCATTGAATAAAAAAGTGTCCCCTGCATTAGGGACTGAGCTACATTTAAAATCACTTTCAAAGGTCAAATGTGACACAAGTCCCAACTTATCTAGGTTTTGTGCTACATTGTGTTTATTAAGGTTGCTGTTAGATAAAGATGTTCTTTTAAGTGTACTGCACTTTCTACTATTAATCTTCTCATGACTTTCTTTAACTAATTCACATCTTAAAATTGTCTCAAAATCAAATGAATTGTCAAAAATTCCTGAGATGTTTCCATTGTATGATGTTTTTTTCTTGGTACATTCTTCAAGGATTTTGTCTAAATTGTTGATTGATACCTATAATGAAAAAGGTCATCGAGCAATCATTAAAGTGAGTTCAATAATGTGATGTTTAAATCTGAATCAAGCAAGTACTGAGTTCAAGTAGTCATACAAGTTATCCAAGATGAGAAGTGAATTAAGCTAAATCCCATCGTCAAAAATTTAAAGTATTTCCAGATAACTCAGTACTTTTTAGCTGCTGTTTGACTTTTTACTTGGATGACGAAATGCACACTGCTGCACTGTTGTTATGTGATAAAGGTACCCTTACCCTGGGATTCCCACAGGTTACTGTAGTTGCACTCTGCACTCTTTTGTCTATGTGAGTAAATCCGGGCGTCTGCAAGAAATCAACAACAGATCTAGAGGCTCGTATTCGCTGGCTGATACATCGAATATGGAATGCCATCATGCGACACCCCTAGCAGAAGTCAGAGACTGGGAGAATGTCCTTGCTAATACCTCGTTTTTTCACATGAAATGTATTACAATAATAAAGCTAATTAAGGAAAAGGCATAAAGAATCGAATATATTTTATTGTATTAGAGTGATGTGTTGACGTACATTTTGAATACAATCCACAATTGAATTAGTCAGGATGTATTAAAAATGGTTATTAGCCAACACTAGTTGCATTATTTTGGCTAACTTTAAAAGATTTTTTTTTGTTTTAATCTCAATATTTACGGTAATTAGTCGACAAGTTTAAGTGTAGTACAAACCCGATCCTTACCATATTTATAGAATCTTCAAAACTTCAGGTACATCCATTAATAGATTAAGTAACAATTATCCCGATATAGATAATACAATTTTGCAGAAATAAATAAATAAATTGATTGAACTTTTAAATTGCACATAGTTCAGTTTACCACAAGAAAATAGATCGGGATCGAAATTCAACCAGGATGCAGAAGGATCAAGTACTGATCACTGATATTTTTATAATTTTATATTATTCATCATCTTAAAATATATTATACCAATGTTTGGACTAAAGGGGCCCATTATTGTTGAACTTAATGGTTTTGTTTATGTACCTTTGAGAGTAATTAAGGACAATATCTATTAATCATTTTGAAAATAATTCATAATCTGTATATTCAGAAACATAATTATAAACTTATTTATGTGTCTGTCTCTCTAAAATCATTAGTTTTGATTTGATTAAGAAGTTAACCTGATTTGGGAATGAAATTTATCTTTAATATTTCAGTAACCGTCATGGTTTAAAGAAACATGAAGAAGCTTGTTCGCTGTAGGAGTTTCTGCGGCAGACATATTCTGATCAGGGGAACACACACGCTGCTGGTCTTAGGGGTTCCTGCTACTCTGCTATATAAAGAAACATGTAAGTGAACAGATAACAAAACATGAAGAAAAACTAAGTCAGTATTTCCTCGAGTCTTTGATTCGGCTTACATTTTATGCCCCCTAGATTGATTGCTTGTATGTTGTTTTACGTCTTGTTCCTGTTCGAGAATTTTTCACTCATATAGAGACGTCACCATATAACCGTTGAAGGGCCTCAAATTTAGAACTTTACTAGGCACTCAGAGCCATTGAGCAATGAGGGTTCTTTATCATGCCAATGCCTACCGTGACATAGGGGTGAAACGATACACCTCCTTCACGGTTCGATACGTATTGTATAATTTTGTCTGGGTTCGGTTATTTTCGATACGATACATTTTGATAGAAGGAAACAAATTCAACGTTGTTTTATGCTTTCTTTTTCTAAATCTAGTCACATATTTTACGAATTTTATTTGCAAATTGACTAGAAGAAATTGACTAAAATTATTTGACTGTCAAAAATTATTTTACAAGCTATCAGTCATCAAAAATTTACGTTTTCTATACTTATTTATACTGAGGAGCGTGTTTTACCTTATGCCAAACCATGCAAACCCGACTGAATAACGATCCCGACCAAAAAATGAACCGAACCGAAAATTAGAGATTTTGCACCGTGTATCAAACCGAGAAAAAATACCGCGGTGAATCGATACCGCGGTGAACCGTTTCACTCCTACCGTGACACGATGCCTCGGTTTTTAAAGTCTCATCCGAAGGACCACTAACTTTCATTTCGAAGTGCCGAGTGCTTGGTGAAGGAACACAGTTGCAACCTATCTTTTATTGAGTCACGGCCATGATTCAACACATGACCTTCAGATCACGGAGCAAGTGCTGTACTGACTGAGCTACTGTGACAGCCCCTTAGGTTGAGGATTGGACCATTTTTTAGATAGCCACTTTTACATGTTCAAGAAAATCTTTAGAATTTATAATATGCCCTGTGTATTATCCACAGTATGTGATCCCGATCCTGATTATTTTTCTACAATGTACAGTGATACATGTACCTATTTACAGGATATTAAATCGGTGATTTTTTTTAATTCATATGATGTTTATTTATTAAGTCTTTTATAAAATTCAAAGTAATGGAACTGTTGAGCTAAGTCATTTATTTAGAGTTACCAGATTCTATGAAGTGACCTTGAGAAGGAGACTGGATTAAAGAAAAGTACAACCTGATACTATGAATGTTAGGCCTTAATTGTTATTCCTTAAAAAATAAAAACAACACAAGTTCATTATATTATACATATATATATATTTATTTGTTTATATCTGGTGTTATCACTTACAAAATATTAAGGAATAAAAATATAGCCAGCATACTCTTAATATTCTGTTTATTAATTATGATCAGTAATCACCAACAAGATCCATTCACGACATTTTATAAACATCTAGGAGATAGAATGAAAGTGTAAAATTTCATTCTTTTATTTACTTAATTTATTGGTAATTATATTTAATGCCTTTTGCACTGATTCTTGTCAGCTAATGCAAGTACATGCCAATGTATGATTTATATAAATACATATAGAGGAAAATACGGTAATTTATGATTATGCTACAGTAAAACTTGGTTATAGTGAAGTTCTGGGGACCTGAGAATTTACTTTGCTATATCTGGAATTTGTTTTATCGGTATAACGCCTGAACGAATTCATTAAAGTATACATAGTGAATTCTCATTATAGAAGTATGACTACGAAATGTATTTAGGGAAGTATAAAACACAAGATTTACCTTGGAGTTCAAAATTTTTCAGATGAATAGAGTTTCAGATATATATACTTATTACATCAATATTTTAAAAATTAAAATCTTTAAAAATTCACTATAAAAGATGTATATTTCGTTATTTTTAACTTCTAAGGGACACAGAATTAGTTCGCTATAACTGTAAATTCACTACATCCAAGTTGGTTATATATAGAAGATTTTACATGGAATTACCAAAGTTTTTGCCGGAGATTGCAAAAAACTTACCTATGTCCGTAATTTCGCTATATATCTGTGTTTGTACTAAATGAGTTTTACTGTAATTGGAAGATTGTGCTAAATTTTGAGTGAGTCAATTTATGTACATTTACAGTTGGTATCTATTATCATAAATTAAAAATACCAGGCATCATGTTGATTTAGTGTAAAGGAAATCCTCTGTTGTGACTTCTCAGGTAGCAAGCTGTGAATATCTCTCCGGAGACAATGTTGCATTTGCTCATTCCATATCCAATGTTACTTGTCAGACCTGTTATTTTTTTTGGGGGGGGGGGGGGGGGTATTTATTTTCAAATAAACTATCTGTTTGTGCAGTTCAATTTAATTGGAATTTTTAGTATGATTAATTAATATAGTCAAACCTCGTTATCTCGAACTCCATGGGACCGAAAAAAAACTTCGAGATATCAGAGGATTCGGGATATCAGGGGTAAAATACTTAAAGAATAAGGGGGTGGGACTTTAAAATCACTTTATCCATGGTATTTGAGATATCAGTGTTTGAGATACCGAAGTTCAACTGTATATATAATTAATATTATCTGCTAAAGACAGGAGAAAGAACGAATTTCCTTCTGGTTTTTTTCATGTGCAGCATTGAAGAAGGCTCTTGTTGACAGAGAGGACTTGGTGTATGGATGTAGTTATGTCCTGCTTGTCCTAGTAGCTCTGATCGCATATTTTGCTGCATGTTTAAAAAATCCTGGATACATTGGACAAAAGCATTCAAAGCGGGTAAGTTAGATGAATTCAAAACTTTTAATGAGAGTTATGGTTCTTTGTATGTGTACATGTTCTTACTGTGGGAAGGCTGAGAATATACTACTTGTTACTTCTCTATTGTGTTGCTATGGATAATCAGAAATGAATTTTTATACAAAATATGTCAAAAGAAAGGTCAGTTTGCTTTTTGTAATGTTAAAGATTTAAGGGTGAAGATAGTGAAAGTTCTTTGTTAGAAGTGTTACTTGTAGTAATCTAAGCAGATCTATAAATAAAACAAACCAAAAAAAAAAATGTTAACAGGTCAGTTTCAGGGTTTATCCTAAAGAAGTACATTATTTCATTTCAGTATTAGAATAGATATGATTTGAAACATGGTTTCAGATAAGATAATAAATAAGATTCTCTCAGGCCCGCATCTTCATTAAATAAATGCAATAATTAAAAAAAAATGTAATACTGTAATGAAAGTAATAAATTTAACAAATGCAATGAATGGAATGAATGCCATGAGAATTACAACAACAAATATAAAATATGTTTGTCACAAAACAATAAGAATTTCTCTTTCTATATCAATTATTTAAATACACTGCTTAAAGGGAGGTAACTCTTTACAAGAATTCATATTAATTAACCCTCCCATTACATTTTAGAAAAAATGGAATATTGATATATATTGCAACACAGAAATTACTTTTAATTTTCATAATTGTCATAGAATAACATAGTAAAGCTACATACAGGAACACTAGCTTAAGTTATCAGAGGGAAGTATTGTCTGTCTAATATCTAGCACTACCAAAGCTAATGGCTTGTGTATAAACCCTCTGGTCAAAAACTAGAAAAAAATTACTTGAACAACTAAGAAGTTTATTGGGGAAAATGTACCAAACCAACACAACACAATCTAACAAAGTACAAACCAGTGAAAACTCAAAATACATACAAACCAGTAACAAGAACCCTTATAACCCATGGCAGTAATAATTATGTTTGGATACTGTCTGTTCTACTTTGGTGATTTAAAAAATTGAAATATAAACAACTATTTTATTACTTTAAAATATGAAATGTATATTAATTGAAAAAATAGATTAATAGATCACACTGTAACATACATGTAACAGTAAATATTTACTCAATGTTTAGTACATGCTTTGATTTTTATTGTCAATAAAATCTAGATATCAAAGGCTTCATCAGAAAAACTTGAGGACTTGGAGGATGATGTTTCAGACACAACTCCCATGATGCATCAGTCAGATAATTCTCCACTGATTGGTCAATCAGAGACTAATGAGGAAAGATTGAAGGCCCTGAAGCAGCGCTTTAGATATTGTGATTATTGTGAAATAGAGGTACAGTAACATGTTTCTTGAAGCAGTTTTTGAATAAGTTATACATTTAGTATAAATACTTTGTACCACTATTAGCCATGAATCTTCTATTAAACAAAATGAAATTGATGTGTTGAAGGTTATTCTGGATATCAGTTATGCATGTGATTGGACTGCATATCAAATCAAAATGTCAAGTAAACATTTTGTTTATAAATTTGAAATGAATTGTGTGTGATGTTCTGAATATAATTGGAAACACTGCATGGTAACCATGTTTTAACTTTGGTGTCAGCAACCAATGCGTACAAAGCACTGTGAGGATTGTAAGAAGTGTGTGAGGAAACATGACCACCATTGTCCGTGGCTGGACGCCTGTGTGGGGGAAGGCAACCACAAGTACTTCTGGACCTTCCTGTTGGTCACCACCATCCTGATTCTCTGGACCTTTGCAATCACATGGTGAGTTCAGAATGGACTTGAATAGAAAATCATAAAATTGTTTTTTAAGCTGACCTGAGGCAGAGGCTCCAATCCATGCATCCTCTAATGGGCCTTTTTGAACATGCAATGTATACACCAACATTTCTGTTATCACCCCTAACATCATACAAATAAGTTTATTTATATGGATATTGGATAATTTAATAAATACATATATTTTTTTTAGAAATATTTTGTCATTCAGACTGATTATAAAGCTGCCTACTCCTGTTCTACTGATCTTTTAACAAATCACTCCATAGTAGAATTACATTGAACATGAAGTTGAGCAAATCAGATTTTGCGTTTAAATGTTCTTGTTATTACCATTTAATGATAAAATGGAAGTTAAAAGCTAGTATTGATTCCAGTTCAACAAGAATTCAAAGAAGTGATTCTGATTACAGGTAACTCTTGATGGCTCGAACTTCGATCTCTCGAAGTTCTTGATCGCTCGAAGTGAGTCTCCGGTCCCGAATTTTTCCCCTATATAACTAAGCAAATTTATTCTTGATTTCTCGAACTCTTGATCTCTCAAAACCCTTGATCTCTCGAAGTCAAAATGTGGTCCCGCTATATATATTCTATTAGAATTTACACTCAATACCTCGAAGTGGCTATATGTATACAAGGTTATATAATTAGCACCTTTACCTGGACATTTAAATGGCCCCAGGCAGAAGACGCAGGTCTCAAGGAACGGGATGTTTATTCAGGTGACACATATGCTGCAAGGTGATACCATATTTGGCCGAATATAATACGCATTGGTGTAAAATATGCACCTCCCTTTTTGAGCCTGAAACTGGGGAAAAAAATGCAGTTCGGTTGTATTATATGCAGCAGAAAATTTTACCAAGCGGTGTTCTGAACTTTTGAAAATCGCGGTAATTTGCTATGAAAATCGGCGCGGAGATGAAGTGCCGAAAATTTACAGAACACGATATTTTATTCAAATGCGTTTTTATTTCTTAATCTTGACTTTCTACATCGCAGCAATCTGGAGGAAATTATTTTAACAAAGCACGAGATAATGTTGCATTAAAGTATTAACAGACTTTATTATTAATTTTTTTAGCATACGGTGATACTGAAATTATGCGTCGCCGTATTCTAACTATTCTTTGTGGAAATAATTTTATTTCAACAAAGCACGAGATATTGTTGCAAGTTTAACAGTTGTCATATTTATTTTTAGTTTAAGGTAATCATGTTGAAAATTATGTAAATTTAACAAGGCAAGTGATATTGCAACATCAAAGTATTCATAGACTACGTTTTTCCTCTTTTGAACTTGAAATTAATTAATTAAATAAATAGCTGATGTTATAAAAATAAAATCAAAATTTAATAAGCGTGTAAAGTGTTGTTATCAACACACCTCCAAAGCTGTGAAAAATGATGTACAAAGGTGGGATATATGTCTTCATACATCGAGGTAATCTTTGTGGGTATCTTATTTTCTACAGAGCACGAGTAAATGATAACACTTTAGTTTCGTATTTCCTTTTTTAACTCTCAATCATTTTAACACGAGGCCGATATAAGATGAAGTAAAATTACATTTAACAAGCGTTTAACTGTTTAATGTGTTGTAATCAACACACGCTTATACATACGAAAGATCATAAAACAACCCCCGATTTTTAACAAAGAAAATAATCAAAGCCATTAATAAGGGCAGTAAATAATCAGTGCTCTAACTGTAAAAACAATGCTTTGGAGTCGGTAAACAATTTAATTGCCTGGAGGGGTGTTGAGGGGTAATTATCAAGTGACAAGTGCACGTGTTCACAACATTGGCTTCCATCCATTGGGACGTACTGAGGGGTGTTTATGTTGAAATGAATTTTCACTGAGTTATTTAAAACCTAAAATAAATTTTATTTTATTGTATTTCATTAAAAAATGACTTATTACTTATTTGACCGAGTGTCTGACTGATTAGGTACATGTGTACTTTAATTAGCCTACGGAAGCACGTGGCAAAGGAATGTGTGAACATCTATAAATAACATCTTTAATGGCGGTCTACACGGAGACGATGAACATGCAGCTCAAATTAATTTTAACTCGCTTTTAAATTTAATTTAACTATCAAAAGGTTATAAATATAACATTTTTAACAAGCCTACATTCCAACAATAACTTTCCGAAGTTTTAAACACAGCGATAAACAGCAAGAAATTGCATTAGTCTCTAGGTAATACTATGGTATGTGCGTATGATAGCCGTGTTTCACATGAAAGAAAAACCTATCAAAATCCCATTGTGGTGTAAAATACGCTCCCCTTTCTCACAGAAAATTATTTTGGGAAAAAAGTGCGTATTATATTCAACCAAATACGGTAATTGATTTATAGTTAATCATATTTTGCCTATATGCTATTAAAATAATTATAAAATAATTATCATCAACTGTCTTTCGATAATTTAGAGAAGCAGAGTCAGTGAAAAGTAGTAATTGATTAGAAGACAAAACACTAATTTAATTTTTATTTCGAGTCAGTGTCAAAGTTAAACGAAATATAATAAAGCAGAAACAGCCTCAATGTCAATATGACGAGTATTATTGGACAAATACTTAAAGAACTGCGTTCAATAGTTATGTTTGGAATAGTCAATGCTATGTGCGATGCTGTAAAATGTCGTTTTCATGTAACAAATGATGTCCGTATTACAAAGAATGAATAAATATACATGAAAATGACGATTTACATTTTTTGCTTTACTCAGTTTAATAAAATATTCATCTAAATTACTAAAAAATATCGTTGTTTTATAAAAACCACGTGTAAAAGGTTAGCACTGCATGAAAATCATTACATCCGGTTAGACTAATTTTAAAACCTGTCAACAAACCCGGAAAATTCCGAACTCTTGAAAACTCGAACTCTTGATCTCTCGAAGTTTTTCCTCGGTCTTGCGGACTTCAAGGTATCGAGAGTTCCTGTATTTGCAAGTCTAATTTGTCAGATTTTTAAAATTCATTGTTTAGTGCTTTCCAGTACTTGCAGTACTTTGATTTGGACTGGGTCAATTCTCAGGTGTTTCTCATTCATCATCAAGTATAAACTTTTTATTTGAACAAATTCTAGTTTTTATTAGATCTTACCTTCCTAGAAACACTTCCATATAATAAACTAATCAAACACTGAAATTCAAAATTGTTCAGTTGCTCCTTTATGTTTCAGAAATATTCATTATTGACAAACTCATTGAAAGTATGAAAGATCTATCTGTTAACATGTTCACAAAACCAAAAATATTTTATAACTGGTAAGCTTCAGATTATCTTTGTAGAATATCATTGAACATTTTAATTGTTCAGTACTTCATTTCAGGACAAATTTCCAGTATGAGGTATCTTGGAAAGACTGGTGGAAGAGAAATGCGGTGTTTATCATTGATATGTTAATCCTGTCATTTGGAGGCTTCACTGTGATTGGCCTCCTGGGATTCCATACTTTTCTTATGTTCCGTGGACTGACAACATGGGAACTTGTATCCCGTGAAGGGATCACATATCTTAAACATCTCACTGATGATTTTCACCCATTTGATGAAGGTTGCTTTATGAACATGTATAACTTCCTAACTGTTTGTAAATACAGAGAATGGGAATGTATGTATGATCGAAAAGTGGAACAGAATGAAATAGTGTAGTTGTGAAGCAGTGATAGAAATGAGCAAGGAACATTAAAATGGAAGTGTTGTCTCTGAGAAATTAAGAGGTCAGAACCAAAGTGCTTGATTTTTAGCTCACCTGAGCCAAACGCTCAAGTGAGGTTTTCTGAAAGCAATTTTCCCGTTGTCTGTTGTCATCATTGTTGTTGCGTAAACTTTTCACAAATTCTTCTTCTTCTTCAGAACCACTGGGCCAATTTCAACCAAACTTGCCACAAAACATCATTGAGTGAAGGGGATCCAAGTTTCTTCAAATAAAGAACCCCCCCCCCTCTGTCAAGAGGAGATAATTAAGAAATATGCAAAAATTGGGTGTGGTCATTTATGGCCTCATGGAATAGGGTGGGGCCACAATGGGGGATCAAAGTTTTATGTGACACTATATAAAGAAAATGTTTAAAATCTTTTTCTCAAGAATTGGAGTGCCATTATCAGTAATATGGGAATACATACAGAAAATATTTTGTTATCTTCTTTTCAAGAATAGCAGGACATGAGTAGTGATATAAATATGCAATCATCCTGAGGTAGTGCAGATTCAAGTTTACTCAAATCATGCTCCCCCTGGGGTAGGATAGGGCCATCATAGGGGATCAAAGTTTTACAAAGGAATATATAGGGAAAATGTTTTTTAATCTTATTTTCGAGAAAGCAAGGCCATGACTAGTGATATAAATATGCAAGCATTCACAGGTAGTGCAGATTCAGTTTGTTCAAATCATGGAACCCCGACCCAAGCCTGAGGTAAGTAAGAGCTACAACAGGGACATCAAAGTTTTCCAAGGAAATTAATAATGATTTTATTTTTAAAACATTCTTTTAAAATTAGGAGGGCCACTCTAAACTGAACGGATGATAAAACATGAGAACAAGAAGGTCATATTAATCATAATGTTACTGAAGCATCTCCAGGATGTGTTGATTCAAGTGAGGTGTCAAGACCCTCTGGAGCTAGGGTCAGGCCTATGGAGTAGGCATTTTTTGTCTGAATAAAAATGACTTTTTTTTCAAATCTTGTGATTAAGAATAGTTTGGCCAAGAGGACTCAGCTGAGCATTGTGGCCTGTGAACCTCTTGTGAATTATTGGTATATTCTTCAAGAAAATACAGAATGTTTTGGTCAAAAAATTAGTAATAATTTTGAGAGAAGAAAAGTGATTTTTGCTTTGCAATTTTTTAAGAAATGTAAGCAACGTTTTATTTATGAAAGTAAAATACAGTTGAACTTCAATATCTGAAACACTGATATCTCAAATACCATGGATATGTTGAAGTGAATTAGAAGTCCCAACCACTTATTCTTTAAGTATTTAACCCTTGATATCTCAAATACTTGGATATTTCGAGGTTTTTTCTTGGTGCCATTGAGTTCAAGATAATGAGGTTTCACTGTATTCAATACAAATGTTTTTTTGTAGCAGAATAATAAGTTATTTTCCCCAAAATATTTGTGTATTTTATAGATTTAAATTATATGTTAGTGTGAAAAAGAGTGATTTATTTTCCTGAATGCTAAATTGTCTAACCTGTAAATTTGCAATAATACTGTGGAATCATCATTGTTTATGGGAGACCAATATTCATGAATTGTCACCCTTACCACAAATTTACATCCTCATGAAGGTTAACTTTGTCAGTGTATTGGTTTATTGAGTCTTCTAGTGTTACCCAAGAAATTACGTCAGTACAAATTGGTGAAATTTTGGTACCCACAGACATTGACCCTTATGAATTAAATGATTCCAAAGTATGCTCTACTGATTGAAGATTTTTCTGTGATTTGCACATAATTATACTGAATAGAGTTGATGAAGTTTTGATGCCTGAAATTTTGTAGAAAAGTGCATCGAGCCTTTTGATATGTTTCTTGTTGTCAGTTTTTTTGTACTATATAATTTTTTTTAGCCTAATACATTTAATACATATATGTTGCCCAACGACATATTTCAATCCAAAGACACAGTGAATGCAGCATTTTTTTTTTTTACTTAAATGTATGAAATAAAAAAAAAAGTAAAATACAAAGCATACATG
The DNA here is from genome assembly GCF_033153115.1 of Saccostrea echinata. Lineage (NCBI taxonomy): Eukaryota > Metazoa > Mollusca > Bivalvia > Ostreida > Ostreidae > Saccostrea > Saccostrea echinata. Next base: position 12,364,063 of record NW_026889753.1, on the reverse strand, counting down.
AAATCCTTTTCTGCTTTCTTCTTGGGATATTTTGACACAGCTTTTTACTACAGGAGAAGTATTTACAGAAGCTGTTAAGTGTCACAGAATGAAATAAAGTTTGTGAATATACAGGAAAACTTGGGTAAATCTATGTCCTGGGGACCTGTGAATTTATTTTGTTATATCCGTAATTCCTTATATCCTTAGATATGTATATATATAGGGAATTTTTTTCCCTTTAAATTTGTCAACCAATACCAAATATGTTCAGGGAAGTATTAAATATAAACCTTAACTTGGAGGACTTTAGTTTTCTGATGAAATAATTTCAAATATAAATACACTGAAGAAAAATAATGTCAGTTTAACATTTTGACATCTTTAAAAATTCGTTATAAATTTCATTATATTTTATATGTATGGGACACAAAATGAATTAGCTATATCCATAAATTCATTATATTAGAATTCGATGGTAGCCTAAAATTTTACAAGAAATTGGTAAGATTTTTGCCGCGGACCCCCAAAGATTTCGTTATATACATTTACGTAAATCCTTTGTTATATCCTTGTTCGTATTAAACGAGTTTTGTACCATACTCAGTTCACAGGAGTTTCTGCACTGCTTTTCCTGTAGAAAATAACTTTGATATTTTTTTATGTAAAACTTTTAACTCTCATGTGTCTATAGAAGTGGCATAGGTAGGCAACCACATCATTTTCAATAGAGAGGGAGAGAATATAAAATTAAATAAAAGCAACAACAAACTATATCATATTCATAGATGAATGAAATCCATATTATATTATTTTTTTTTTAATTTCCAAAATGTTTACAACGAAAATGTGCTATAATAAAGGATAAGGTTTTGGGTATTCTGTATTTCTTACATGGTGAAATTTTGCATTAAAACTGACATACAGTCAAACCTGCCGCAGCGGCCCACTGTATTTAGCGACTTCCTGTCTTATGTGACCTTTCAATTTCTTCCCGATAATTTTTTATTATATTTTATCTGCATTCAGCGACTCCCTATCTAACGCAACATGCGGTCATCGTTTTTCACTCTAAAGCAGCATAAAACCCTTAATTTGTCAACTTGCAGTCCTACTATTGATAAGAAAGGTTATAAAATTATAATTTTTTAGTTTTAGTTTAATTTACCCCCCCCCCCCCCTATGTACAGAAAGATGTTTGTAAAAATCTACTCATAAATGGAATATTTCACATGAAGTATCTAATAGAAAGGTATCTAATAGAAAGGTATTAAAAAAGAAACATATTTAAAGTAAGTATAGATTAACCAATCTCTTTTGCAGAGTTGTCGTTCGTTCCTCTCCGATATGTCAACAAGAAGTTTACAATTTATGCATAAAAAAATTCCTTGATTTTTCTTTGTGATATCGTAGCGTTTTTGTTTTTCCTGTTCGGACATAATCTTGTCATGAGTAGTTTTTGTCCTTAACGCTGTCGTAAAACAAACCTGTTTTGGACATTCACACTTAAACCCATTAGGAATTAAAACATTTTCCACGAAATGACAAATTACATGTAAAAATAAGTAAATAATGAAATAAAATAAAAAAGATAATAATAAGCATCCCCCTTAAAAAGTTTAATATAACGTTCGATCGCTACTTAGGTGTCTAGGAAATAAACGTCATATATAGAAGTAGAACACAGTTTCAAGGCCAACATCATTCTCTCAGGAAAAAATCTAAAATTACATCTTTTTAACGTCGAAAAATAATTAATTGGACTAAACCATGTTTTTAATGGGGCTGTATTATCAAGGCTGTACCACTCTGTTCGTCAAACCAAACATCTGTGCGTGATGTAGAAAATATCTCGATATCTATTATTGTGTTCAGATTTCTCACACGAAGGTCGTGAGGCGGCATACATAATAATTTAATAATACCGATGTATTACAGATTTCAAATGAACACGAAATGTGTAATTCATCTTTGAATAAACACTTGTTAATTTAAAAGGCATTTTGGGCAATTCTTTTTAATTGCAAAAGGTTATAGAGGTGTATCCTGTTGAAGTTATGGCGGATCCAGAAATTTCAGAACGGGGGGGGGGGGGGGGGTGGGTGGGTGCTGGAATTAAAAGGGAGTGAACTCCACTGCCCCATCCTTGTCTCTTACGACCTTGATAAATATTCACTTAACAATAGTTGTACTTTATTTTGTAGAAAATTGACAATTCGGACTGGGCACAAGTTGTAAAAATGTAGCACACCCTCTCCCAACATTCTGGAATTTAAGGACAGACGATACGTTCCTCAATAATATATAATTTTTTCTAAGATATTGTCATTGAAGTATTGCTACTTTACTATGTTTACTCGCAAAAAATTGAGGTACCTTACCAGGCATTTGTGCAAGATACCGGAGGATGTTTTTTCCTATAAAATCCTTTTGGAAAAAACTTAATTTGCCAATATCACATTTTTTAGTGTTTCAATTTTTTAAAGACAATTAGAAAGCAGTTTAGAAATCAGAAAGTATTTAATTTTTTTTAATATTTTCCTTACAATATGAAGATATACAAAACAGATATTTGAGGAACGTATCGTCTGACCTTAAGCAAATATTTTACAACTGTGGATAATAATTTAACACTGACAATTCTTTGCGATGGATAATGATTTGATACAATCATTGGTTCCATCATTTCAGTGCGTTAATGGTGTACAAATCTTATAAGCATTGCTTTAAAAAAGTATTGCATCAACCAACATAATTGATTTTTTTCGATTTTGAATCCAGACATCATCTGCGCTATACATGTACATGTATCTATATTGTTGGGTTTTGTTGTTGGATGGAGGGTTTTCTTAATTGTACTAGTACCTAATCCCCATCGTAAATGATGAAGAATTTTAGATTTTAATAGCAATGTGATGACTTATAAAAAAAAATGGTTAGCAGCAATTATCCGAGTGATGCGCGTATGAGTGATTTAAGCCCTCTCAGCTGGAGGTTTTTGATTTGTGATGTGGTCATTTTCTAGTGTAGGAGTTCTTGTGAAGATCTACTGCTGCGGATTTGCTCATTCAAAGGCTACTTATCATTTTTTCAAAGGGTGAATTCTTTTTATAACATTTTGATTTGTAAATTAGCTGGCTGCTGCGGTTCTAGTAACATTTGTAGATTACATTGTCAATGAGCATGCCTTTGCTCTCATTCATAACCACCTCGTCCATTCATAAAGTTAGTTTGGTGAGTCTGGTAATTATGAGCCTGATTTATGGGAACTCCCTTCTGTAAATGACCAGTATAATTGGTTGAAATTGCTAAATGGCACCATACAAGCCTGAAATTGTTAAATACGCCAGTCATTTATTTCGGTTTAATGGACAATAATATAAATACAGTTATTGTTAAGAAGCAAAACACTGGTTTCCTTCACCATGATTATAATGTTCTGTCATACAGATAATCCCAGTTTTGCAGTTTCACAGCAACTGTGCTGCAGGAGAATGTATGAAGAAGTAATATGCTTGTTTTTTTGTTTGATAACTTTCCAAGGATTGCCCAAATATTTGGACAGAAAAAAATATAGATTAGGGAATAATCAATTCAAACACTGCAAAGAATTCTTAGACAACATTTCATCTGGTTTTGTTTTAAACACCGCTAAAAAAACCCCCAAATGTATGACACAAGGACATTTCCCTCAATTTTCGCAAAAGTCATTGAAAACCATATTATAACAAGAAATCTGCGTATATTTATCGTTTTATATCAGTATGGATCCTGGCTGTATCAGTAATCATAATCGGTGCTGAAATCGGCATCACATGGTGTGGGCAGATGGCCGGAAGCTGTTCAGAAACCAATATCGTCCACGCTTACATTGCCGTGTCATTCTGTGGACTACCATCCAAGGCCTCGGCTGTCTGCCAAGGTAACGCTTCAAACATTATTATATGTCCGTTAACAATCATTCTTTTTTTAATTTATAAACTTTTTTCCTGTTCAATAAAAAAAAGTAAAAAAAAAAAATATATCAATAAATATTTCAAAATTAAGTAAAATTTCTATGATTAAGTATGTTCGTCATATAAAAATATAGGTACATACATGTAGTAAAATATCTTGATTAATTAATAGTTTCGTTTTGTTTGCTTAAGCTAATAAATTTTTTTAATTAAAGAAATGTTTCTTTTGAAAGAAGTATGTTCCTTATTCACTCGGCAATAAAACAAAATTGTCTCTCTATTTGATATTTATTGTATGTACTATATAATAACTCCTATTCGTGCTAAAAGTAATGACGCAAAATTACACCCTTTTATTTCGATTTTAATAGCAATATCAATGTGGTGCTAAATGCATCAAAAGGTCACAGAAAATGCTTTATATTCCTCTTTTCTTTCAACCATTTTCTATTGTAAAGCATTTCTTTCAAATGAAATAGTCCATGTAATGGTAGATCAATTGAAAACATCAAGACGAGCTCTACAGAAAAATACATCGATGATTTTCCTGATAAAATAAGATCGACATTGAAGGTAAAAAACACACGTTGTACTTAGATGTCTAGCTAATTAAGGTCTTTCAAGATTTATATATTTGGGACATTATCTTTAAAATGAACACGTATGATTATGGGCTATAGGTAAACATAGATTCATAATCAAATTATAGAGCCATTGATCTTCTTTAGCCAATAGGTTACATTTTTTTCCAACCATGAAGATTTTTCTCACTCATTCGCCTATGTTCTTTCAAACTTTTCTTAGGCAAAAGTGGGGTTTTATCATCGCTTCGTGTATATTTTTTTTTTCAGATCTAAACTAATCTGTTTATGGAAAAAATAGAGCAAATGACTATAATCGGTAATGGTCCCCAAAATTAAACTTTGGTGGGGAAATCTTATATAATGTTCTAAGCCAGACGGATAAATGAAGACTAATGCATTAAAAATCGTCCACTGTGACGTCAGATGTTAAATATGGCGTCAAAAATGACTTGAATTCAATAATTCAATGATTTCGAAAGAAAATAGTGTATTTTACGTCGATATCGAGAGCAGGACTGCTCCGACTCCATGTAGAATGATAATATCAATGAAATTTGTGAAAAGTTTGAGCTCTATAAAAGAAATAAAGTCAAAATATTGAGAAAAAAAATCGCATTTTCCCCTCTTTTTTAAAAATAGCTGCATTTCTCCATAGTTTGTGACGTCACAGAGACGACAGTGCCAATAGTTTCCCCACTTGAATCTATAATTTAGGCCCTACATTTTGTTAACTCGGATTTATTTTACACAATATATCGATTGTGCACATTCGAATAGGTGTTCAAAATTTTACTTTTATGGGGACAGAGATATGCCTTTACCGAATATAGTTCTGTATTTTTCGGAGATTTTATTTTTTTTAATTTTTTTGCGTTGAATTTCAGTATAGATTTAAACGTAAAGATTTGTAGAGAATGAAAAAAAAAATAAGGCTTGTTTAATAGGGATATTTCGTGATGATTATAAAACATGTACAAACTGTTTTACAAATTTCTATGACAATTTTATTTGAGTATCCTATGTCCGTAAATAATATACTTCATACATTTTAAAAATGATTTGTATATCTAATTTTTGCGCTATGATCTTCCTCCGTTGTCATATATCAAAGGGCAAGATCAATGTAGTTGCTATTTCTGCAATTTATACATTTTCCTAGATAGAAGGGGGGGGGGGGAGTATCAAACACAAAATAGTTTTTCTTTCAAAAATTTTATAATTGTCATGCATGAGGGTCATATTCCGAATTTCAAGGCCATTGTGAATTTAAAATTTTTATTCAGTTGGTCAAGTTGCTCCTTTTTGGACCGAGGGTGTCTTTTTTTTCTTTGCACTGTCCTTACTTTTAAGTCGGATTAGTTAAAACAAAATGCGTCATGCATCAACAATTAAAGATCATTATAGCCGCTGAGGTAAACATCCTTTCTGGTCCAGTTGGGTCAAGTTCATACACGTATCTCGAAGGTTAAGGTCATTTACCTATTGGGGTACTGAGTAAACCATTTGTGGTAAAATTATATAAAATCCTTTTGAAAGATTGAGTATACAGTTTAAAATGTACAGGTATTCAAAACAAACGTTAACATTATTGTTGGGGAGGGTGTTAAATGGAGTTTGATTAATATGAAGCCAAAAGCCAGAATTGCTATACACTTCTTCTTTTTTTTTTGAATACGTTGGATCAAAGGTGTGTTGGTTTACATGTACCCGATGTTCATCTTAACATATCCCCTGTACATACTTGTGGTTATTTTTTATGAGCGACCCAATTATATTGTAGATGTTCTCTTCACATGTCACAAATTTCCTGTTTGTTCGTACCCGCTGAACGCGACCCGTCTCCATCCACTGCTTAAAATCTGTCTATTAGCATCTGTATTTATCGGCAATTGACTTAATGACGAAATAATTAAGGCAATCATTATAGAGAATCAACTTCTACGTTTCACAAGTGAGATTTGGAGACAAGAACCATCAAAAGAGACGAGAGCTATTTAGTCTTTCCTCTGGCGACGAGGAATCTCTCGGCCTGGGTTTATTTCTTCGTGGGGGAGGTCGCTTTAAGACCTTAACAAATCTCCCGGCAGGATAATCTGTCAGGTGTTTTCAAATATAGAGGTAAATCTCAGGTGTTGATATTAAATGAAGATAAATGTGACGTGTCTGACGTAACAATAACGTAGGGGGAGTGGTTGATCCCTGCATATAGGCCTTCAAATCATATGTGCATGTATGATTTATTTTTCGCCTAAATTGCAAAATGAACCATCGTTATCAATGTATATATTAAAGGTATCTGTATGATGTAAACAAAATGAGTCACGCTCTACAGGTAGAAAGTTTTACGCTCTCTTCAGTGGGCCAGATGGGATGGTCGGGGAGATTTCTGACTTTTAATATGTCACACTTTATTAAAGTATTTAAACATCGACCCATTTAGTCAGTATTGATATATATGTTCATATCAGAGGGTATTGAAAACTCATTTCAGAATGAAGAGCGATTTCCTGATTTTTCTGGGATGTTTGTGTTGTGTTTCGCACGCAGCGAGGAGAAGAAGAGGTAAGCCAAATATTTCTTTACAATCGGAAATTTAAAAAAAAAATCCTGAGGACTAACGTCTGTATAGAGCTGTCACATGTTTGGATGAATGAAAATGATTCCGGTTTGCATATGAGAGCCAAACTTAGGAATTTTTCTTTGAGTGCCTTGGGATACAGATATCAGAATTGATGGAATCATTTAAAAGATAGTTTCTATAAAATCTCAGCAGATTAACATTAAGGTATAAAACTTTTTTTCGTTCTTATTTTCCATAATTAGGCCATTATTTCAAATTCAAGGAAAATAATTGGTAATAAAAAATTGTAAAGGTCAACGTCAGAAGTAAACGTTCCCTGAAGCCAATGGCTAGTTCTATCCAGTGCGCCTCTAATCCGAACGGGGAAAATAATTGAAAAATTTATTTTATGTGACAAATTTTCACTACTTCTGGACATTTATATCCGATATTAATATCGTATTTTTGAAACGTTTGTAGGTTATAGTTATAATAAATAAGGTAAGATAAAAATGACATTAGACTATATTACATGTATATGGAATATGCATTGGTAACTTGTCTTTATCACTTGTAAACAGATTCACCAAATTCTTGTTTATAAATTAATTATTTGATTAACTTTTAAAATAAATCTATAATTAAATGTTGTTAGCAAAAACCTAAATTTTCTTTCAAAGGCATATGTTACACATATTTTCATTGAAGTTTACGTGCTCAAAAGCTCAAAAAAAATCTACTAACATTTGGAAAGTAAAGTTTTAATTTTCGATGGGATTTACTGATGACAAAAGCACACATCTTGTTCAATCTTCTCAAATTCATTCATTTTACTTTTTTTTTTACTCAAACAAGGAAATTAAATTTGAAAATTTTTTTTAGTGAGTATCAGTCTCTTCTACAGATACTTTTAAATATGTTCTTACATTTAGTTAACATGTATAATGACCACCGAATATTTAATTCACTTGATCTGGCTGTAAAGCTTTTTATTGTTTTTTTTCTTTTTCGTTCAAAAACACCTCTTCGCCTCTTCCCTTTTATCATTGGGCTACTTTAAACTTATAAATTTTGTGCAGATAAAAATAACATCAATTTTTTTTTCTCTTTTATTCATTTGTATTTTTGGTACGGAAAAAGATGGACGCGAAATTAGTGTCTGAAATTAATGCTAGTAATATTTTAGCTAAAAGTATAAGAGAACGGTGTAAAACTAGCCGCAAGTCATTATCAATTCTACATTAAAAAAATAACAATTGTCACTTTTTAAAAAAAAAATTGTTAAATTTTTACATGATATATTTTAAATACATGTTTTGAGTCGATAAAATTTTTTTTAAGTTCTTTTGCAAGTTGATTCTAGGTTAGGCAAAAATGTTTAGAAAGTGATTTGACTACAAGAGAACTTGAATGATTTTTATCCTGAGAATATGTATTTTGTTTTTAAAAAAAATATTGGCCTAGAGTAAGGTTCTGTAACATACAGAATGTCAGAACAAATTTAGCACTGGAACAAAAAGATAAGAAAGCTATGAATACATAATGTTATGATAATCAGATATATCTGGAAAACAGATCAATAAACTAAAATTGTTCTCTCTGAAACCGAGTCACAAGTCCGATACATCGACCCGTCATATCACAGAGTGTGAATGAATAACGTGAATTGGGTTGGAAATTGGAAATTTTTTGAAAAGAAAAAAATACAATTTTAAACATTATTATATATATATAGGGATATAATATGATTCACCCAGAACCCCCAGTTTAAGGACCATGAAACTTTTCTTGTATTGGGAAAAAAATACAATTTTAAACATTACTGCATATAAAGGGATATAATATAATTCACCCAGAACCCCCAGTCTAAGGACCATGAAACTTCTCTAAAACTGGGGTTATTACTGCGAGTAAAAACAAGATGAACAGGAATGTATAGATGTACCACATGATTTAAACTGAAAGTATATAAATATGATAAGTCTACCTAAGTTATAGTTATATAATCATTGATGAAATCTATTAATTAAAGGGAGTATTATCTCTCCTGAGGAAAGGCCTCGGTACTTTCCTTAACTGTCTAGAATTCATTCATTTGTTTGACATCAAATAAATTACATGTATATCTTCTGTTCCCCATATCGGTGATAAGTAGAAGACATGAATAACAGTAAAACAACCTACTCACATCTAACATTTTTATTCTGATTCATTTCTAAAAATAAAACTGCTCGTATCACTAGCAATCCTGGGAAGAAATTTTGATTTTTCAAAGAGGGGATGATTACATGTGTCGTGACTACTTCGTTACTGTGATATTTCTCTGTAATCTGTCAATCTAATAAGATCATCGATCGCAGTATAACACACAGAGAAGGACAATAATTATACCAATGTAGAATCTTCAATAGAATTGATGTCCCGATGTCAGATATCTTAATTTGCTCAAAAGACACAAAATAAAACAACTGCCTCAATTCACGATCAAAATTCGCACAAGAATTCTTATATATATATAAAATACATGTATATGGAGGTAACGAACAGTATTCAAGCTCAAAAGTCCATTAAAATATACAAAAAAAAAGTTTCAAAGTAGATAGAAGGCATGATTCTACAGTATGGATCAAATATTTGGACACCTGACTAGTCAAAATACAGACTGACTGAATCATTCTTCAATGGTCAAAGGATGGTCACTTTGTTTCGTACAGGAATCTCAATTTTCCATAATTATTCCTAGTTTTGTATTGTAGAACGTGACTAATAAGTTAATGAAAGATACCCAAATATATTAAAACGATCTCAAGATTCCTAAGTGAACGCGAATAATTTATTATCACGTTCTTTTCCCAAGAAATGAAAAAACTTGCTCTTAACTTGCAGGCCCATAGGAAGCGATTTCAGTTGGGGGGGGGGGGGGCACAGCCTTACATGTTCAGTTGGGGGGGGGGCTATCAATTAGCAAAAAAAATTTCTTGACAAGCAAAATAAATAAATAAATAAAACCATAAAAAAGGTCATCAATCAGACGTTTTTATTGAGGGGGCACAAGCATATACGTGTAGTAGCTATGTTTTCTACAGTAATCTATATATCGGCAAAATTATTTTGGGGGGCACACCCCCTCCCTTCCCGGTTCCTACGGTCATGAATTAATAGTGCAGAAAGCTCTCCACTCGCTTATTCTGACCTCTACGAGACGAGTCTTTTCGCGATATAAAGTACTCGCGTAAAATAAATCTACAGTACGTATTCGTACTATTATGGTTAATTATGATACATTTTCATAGTAGATATAAGTAATAAAATATTTTAATAATACATTGTACTTTTGTGATATTACATTTCATCACTTTACATGTGAAATATGTCAAATAAACATACATGCATGAACGATTGAAAAAACATCTGCCCCATTTTTTTTTTTATTTTAGAGGTTAAAGGTTACGTTTAACTACTCTTTTCCATCATATGACACTTTTTTTCTCTTTACAGTATGTCCAGGACTCCGGGACCCAGATTATGTGAATTATTCTAATATCCGTAGATTTCGGGGATGTACAAAAATTAATGGGAATATTATAATCACTGATGCAACATTCCATGGGTAAGTACATACCTCTTTCTAAACTTAATCAATTCATGGTTAATTTATAATATGACTTGTTATTTTGTTTCACATATACATGTATTTATTATCTCTGTGACTCTCTATTTTTACGAAAGGAAAGCATGACACTAAATGCCAATATCGTCAAAATTTTAAGAAAATAATTCTATTTTCTTTTAACTGTAGAGATCCCTATCTAAATTTGATGGGACTTCACCCTGATGCCTTAAGGGTATTCGAAAACGTCCAGGATATTACGGGTTTTCTGGTGGTACAGGGCAAACACACCGACTTCACGAACCTATCATACTTCAAGAGTCTTATTCGAATACGAGGGAAAAAGACGTATGTATATACACTATCTTGTGTATTTGTTTGATCAATTGTCTGTGTCCAAAAATAAATCACGTGACTAATACTATATTCTTCTTGAGGAGGAAATTACAGGGTAGTTTTACTGAGATAAAGTGGTCCTTTTCAAGTTCATCTAACTTTCTGGTATAAAGGAAATCTTTTAATGTTGAAATACACCAAATGTGATAAACAAAAATACCCATGCGAACTCTTGAAACTCCAAATTGTTAGCTTAATTATCAAATAACAACTTAACTGTTAGGGACATATTTAAACAGTAATTACTCACTTTGCGAGGCAACCGTAAAATTGTTACTGTGGCATTTATATAAATGTATTTGTTTTCTTTTGTTTCGTTTACTTTCGATCAAATCGTGCTTTTTCTTTGTTTCAGATTGATGAACAACTCATTAACTATAGCATTTACTTCATTAAAATACCTCGGTATGACGTCATTAAAAACAATTCAGAGGGGAAACGTAGCAATAGTCAGCAATAAAGATTTGTGTTATGTTGACAGTATAGATTTCCGAAAATACTTCAGAAGATCTAGGCGCCAAAAAGCCATAGTCAAAAGGAACAAATCAGTATTAAACTGTGGTAAGTATAGTTTTTATAAATGTGTAATTTTTTGACGAACCCAAATTCTATATATAAATAAATTCTTCACCTATGTACTGTCATATTGTTCTGTATGATGTTCTGATGCACTGCTCCTGATAAGTTTTTAAAATGTTTCTAGTTTCAGAGAAAGCTGTGTGCAGCTTACGATGTTCAACAGATGGATGTTGGGGGCCAGGGTATAAAAACTGTGTTAAAAAGGATACAAGATTTAGTAATCTAATTGATGACATGCTACAGACACAGTCATTATACACGTGACAAGAGATGACATGTAGTGTCATGACGACATGGATTTATCATGGAGTTGATGTCACTTCCGGTACAATACCAAATGAGATTACTGGTCCACTGCCATTTATTTTTGTTGTTGGTGTTTGTGTTATTAAATGTTTACAAATACTTCTGACTTTCATTGATATAAAATATAAATCTAGGAAACATGCAATTGTTGGTATGTAGTTGCCAAAAGACGCATCAACCCCAGTCTGGTTTGGCAACTACTAAAAACCTTCACAACTCTTGCAAAATGTTTATACTCGGGAAAGTTGCATTAAAAATAATATTGAGCATTTATAGTATACTTATTAGTACATCAAATTTACACTTACAACTGCAAAGTTTGACATGTTCTTTAAGTCGATTACACTTACTTAGATCAAACCTTTTTTTAAATTCTAGTCTAAAGTTTCAGTCCTAGCTAATAGCTTAAGTTCTAGTCAACAGCTTCAGTTACAGTCAACAGCTTCAGTCCTAGTTAACAGCTTCAGTCCTATTTAACAGCTTCATCCTAGTTAAAAGCTTCAGTCCTAGTCAACAGCTTCAGTCCTAGTTAAAAGCTTCAGTCCTAGTTAATAACTTCAGTCTTAGCCAACTTCAGTCCTATTTAACAGCTTCAGTCCTAGTTAATAACTTCAGTCCTAGCCAACAACTTCAGTTCCAGTCAACAGCTTCAATCCTAGTTAATAACTTCAGTCTTAGTCAATAGCTTCAGTCCTAGTTAACAACTTCAGTCCTAGTCAACAGCTTCAGTCCTAGTTAATAAACTCGGTCCTTGTCAACAGCTTCAGTCCTAGTTAACAGCTTCAGTCCTAGTTAACAACTTCAAAACTAGTTAACAGCTTAATTACTGATGGTTATCTCCATATTTCACTTCAGTAAAGATTTTCTCTGATCTATATATTGTCAGTATGGAAGAGATTGATTGATTGTATGTTGTTTAACGTCCCTCTCGAGAATTTTTCACTCATATGGAGACGCCACCACTTGCCGGTGGAAAGCTGCAAATTCTGTCCTATACTCGGCACTTACGGCCATTGAGCAGTGAGGGATCTTTTTCGTGCCAGCACCTACTGCGACATGGGACCTCAGTTTATACGGTCTCATCCGAAGGACCGGTCTCCACGTCCCACAGTGGGATTCAAACCCACGAAGTAAGGATCAACTCCTTATGCCGCGACTCTAGAGCACACGCTCTAACCACTGCGCCACGCGGGCGACAGTATGGAAGAGAGGCCTGACTGCTGAGCATTCAAATAGGCCTCTAACAACTGTATCCTGTTACTCAAATAGGCTTTTTATACAGCATCCCTTAACTCAAATAGGCCTGTAACAACTCTATCTCTTAACTCAAACAGGCCTTTAACAACTGTATCCCTTAACTCAAATAGGTTCTAACAACTGTATCCCTCAACTCAATTAGACCTCTTACAACTGTATCCCTTTACTCAAATAGGCCTTTAACAACTGTATCCCTTAACTCAAATAGGCTTTTTATTACAGTACCACTTAACTCAAATAGGCCTTTAACAACTATATCCCTTAACTCAAATAGGCCTTTAACAACTGTATCCCTTTACTCAAATAGGCCTTTAACAACTGTATCCCTTTACTCAAATAGGTCTTTAACAACTGTATCCCTTTACTCAAATAGGCTTCTTATTACAGTATCCCTTAACTCAAATGGCCTTTAACAACTGTTTCCCTTAACTCAAATAGACCTCTTACAGCTGTACCCCTTAACTCAAATAGGCCTTTTAACAACTGTATCCCTTAACTCAAATACACCTCTTACAACTGTATCCCTTTACTCAAAGAGGCCTCTAACAACTGTATCCCTTAACTCAAATAGGCTTCTTATTACAGTACCACTTAACTCAAATAGGCCTTTTAACAACTATATCCCTTAACTCAAATAGGCCTTTAACAACTGTATCCCTTTACTCAAAGAGGCCTCTAACAATTGTATCCCTTTACTCAAATAGGCCTCTTATTACAGTACCACTTAACTCAAATAGGCCTTTAACAACTATATCCCTTAACTCAAATAGGCCTTTAACAACTGTATCCCTTTACTCCTTTAACAACTGTATCCCTTTACTCAAATAGGCCTTTAACAACTGTATCCCTTTACTCAAATAGGCTTCTTACTACAGTATCCCTTTACTCAAATAGGCCTTTAACAACTGTATCCCTTTACTCAAAGAGGCCTCTAACAACTGTATCCCTTTACTCAAATAGACTTCTTACTACAGTATCCCTTTACTCAAATAGGCCTCTTACAACTGTATCCCTCAACTCAAATAGGCCTTTAACAACTGTATCCCTTTACTCAAATAGGTCTCTTACAACTGTATCCCTTTACTCAAATAGGCCTCTTTTTACTGTATCCCTTAACCCCTTGTCTTTATGTAATTTGAGAAATAGTGAAGCTTTTTGTTTATTTGTTTCAACATCTCCTTGCACTAGTAATAACTTGAGCTTATTCACAAACTATCTTAGAATGTTCGATACTTTATTATCAGTTAAAAAAAATCAGATTATATTTCCCCACACTTTCATGACCAGAATACTTATTTATAAATAGTTTCCCTTTTCATTCAGTCACATAAAAAGTACAATACTTCTGATCAGGACTTCCAAAGACAAGAATTCAGAACAATATTTAGATGCTGTAGATACATTAAAGAAACCCTCTTTGCCTTAAAACATGGTCTTTTCAATTACAATGAAATTTTAATCAATTAAAAATCAATTAAACCTCTAGGATCCCTTGAAAAAGTGGACATTTTGGTTGCAGCTGTTAGCCGATCAGCATCTTGAAAACCCATACAGAAATGAAACTTGGAATACAGGTTCCAGCTAAGAGTAGATGAACCCTATTTATTTTGTGGTCAAAAGTCAAGGGTTAACTACTCAAGACATGAGAACATGGTGCACTCAGTATCTTCACAACCCTCTGCTTGACCAATACCAAACTTGGAAATTGGTTTCCCTTAAGAAGTAGATGACCCCAATTGATTTTGAGGTCACAAAGTCAATCTACTTTGGACTTAAGATGATATATTAATCATTATCACATTTTCAACAGTGAAATACTGTGATTTATTTATTGAATAAAAGTGATATTCTCTCACAGTGTGAAAGTATACCAGTGATATTATCTCACAGTGTGAAAGGATATCAATGTAAGTTAAAAATAATTTCTGGTCTGTAATAAGATAAAGTAAATAAACCATCTTGATAGAGACTTAAACTGCCAATTTCTTCCCAAATACATTGCTAAAATCCATGTTACAATAGTTTTAATCTCACAACTGCTAAGCTATGATGTCTCAATTGCTGAAATATGAAGACAGAGCCTACAATGTATGACACTGTGTTAAGAAAAGACAGAGGCAAAGGGAAAATAAAAAAAAATGTAATGAACAGAAAATTCAATGTTTTGTAGATGAATATGGAATTTATTTTACTCATGAGACAGGATTTTTTTTATATTTTCACTCGTGCTTCGCACTCGTGAAAATATAAAAAAAATCCTGTCCCACTCGTAAAATAAATTCCAACATTGAATATCCTCTATGTATCTTCTGATTCTTTTGCTTAAGACACATATCAAGTTTGGTACACTGGTAACCTCTAAGAAGTAAATTACTCATATGATATCGAGGTCTGATAAAGATCAAACTAAGACAAGGGCGATAACTCCTATAATACACATTAAAAAGAAAATAAACAACCTTTGTGCTTTAGCCATTTAATCATCCTTTTTAACTTAAGCATCAGTGGCAGTAATGGAGTCATTAGTTATAATTACAGGAATGACAAAAACAACATATGTAACTCACAGTTATAATAATAATATCAAGTCACATAAAAATAAATGACATGTATATATTTGCCTGATATTATACAAAAGACATCATGGAGAGATGATATCCCATACCATATGTTCTATGGCATTTTATTTTACAAGCCAGCACACCAGGTAGTTTTATTACAGGAATGTTGATACCTTATGAATACCACAACCATTTACAAAACACACAGCATGTTCTAGGCCTCCATTAATACTTCACTGTTCTCCTTTACAAGCTATGAAAGCACTAAATGTAGATTTTGACATGCTATTTCAGCAAGAGTTGTTTCTCATTGCTCACAATATTGGAGGTCAACAAGCCCTGAGATTCCTTTACAGTCAACCAATTTATTAAAACTTGTCATGCTCGACATAAGGTGTACATAACAATTTTTCCAGTGAATATATTTGTTAAAGCCTCCTTCAAACATAATTTAAGTATTTTAAAGATTTTTTCCCATATACATGTATTTCTGCCACAAATGTTTAAATTCACCAGTTTCACCTCCAAGATGGCATGCAGGAAAGTAACATGGAAGAGAAATATTTCATACAATAACTATCAATTATCTAACAGTAATTTGCAATAATCAAATACTTCTGTTCAGAGAGAAAGTGATGATTTTTTTTCAAGTGAAGGGATTTTTTTTTTTAGTTTGACCATAAAGGAGATACAAAGAAAAATTCAACCTAGGACAAAGGCCGTTACAGCAGGAAGCCAGCCTTAACATAGCGTCAACACAGAAAACTTAAACAGCAGTATAAAAACAACATACGAGATATAGTCTTCTGAAAATGATTAAGCCAAAGCTTAACAGATTAAATAAATAACACTAATTACATGTCATAACTGTAAACTGAACTGTCTGATTTCTAAAGCTCAACAGATTAAATAAATAAAACTAAATACATGTCATAAATACAACTGTCAATTGATCTGTCTGACTGTTAGATTATCATTACTATTGTACACATGGGTGGTTCTGGTTAGAATGATTATTACACAAATCAAAATAATGGTCATAAAAAAAACAACAACATAAAAACATGTTACACTTCAGAAATATACAACAACATTGTTAAAATCATAGTGTTACACATGCCAAGAAAATGACAAAATTTCTTTCATCAAACAGTTAAAAAATAAGAACATTGGGTTTAATTCATGTTCAAATACTCAAACTTGCATTCTGTAGTCAAAATTTATATGCAGACTGTGCGAGGGTTTTCTTGAGGGGGGGTCGAAGGTAATGAAAATGCAGAGGGTACTACATGTATATCCATATATATCTGACATAAAAAAACAAAGAAAAAAAATCTCAGCCATCCTACTTTGTTCCCTTTAAGCAGGTCTCTTATGGCCATACCATGTTTAATTCATAGTACAAAGGCTTTTGCATTAACATATTTAAAGTTTTAGAACTGCAGGGTTCAGTAATGTTACCTTACGAAGAAAATTCATTGATATTCGATAAAATAATAGAAAAAAAAAAAAAATTATAACCTCAGAGTGTTGCCAAATGATCTACTCCTTCTATAGCATGTGCACATAGATCATGTTAGCTTTGTAGCGACAGGGAACATACACAAATAAGTACAGTCAGTTGACATTCTTTGCTGTCTCTAATGAAAACAAAAAAAAAAAAAAAATCATCATTTACATATGAACAACAGACTACTTCTGGACTTTAATAAACCTACATAATATACAATGTTGCAAAATCCATCCCATTAAACACTGTTTGTATGTATATACTTAGATAACTAAACTAATTTTAATATTTCAAAATTGTCATTATCACCTGTTGATAAATATTTACCAAACTTAATTTAAGACAACTTAATTGTAAAAACATGAATTATCTTGAAATAACAACGATCAAAACCACTTCCTCAAGTGTACAAAAATAAAAACATCATGGCCACGAGTAATGTATCACATGGGACAACAATACATCATAATGTAAAATTGCAGAACATAAACACTACATATACACAATCAAGCCTCCAGAACATTACTAAAGAAAAAGCATCTCAGAATTTTATGAAAGAAACAAATCTTGAAATGATGCAAAATAAACATTACCGTTAAATAATTATGATAAACATTACATTGTAGATGATAATGATAAACATTAATGTATAGATGATAATGATAAACATTAATGTAACACTACTGTAAAGCAAACAAGACGGAGGTTCCAGGACATTCTGAGGGAGATACTGTAAACCAACTTTTAATCATGTGCCAGAAATATCCATGATTTTTGCTACATTCTTTTACTAGGGAATATTTCTGAATGTGAACCTTTTCCTTAAAGGACTTCTCGCATGATCTTTCAAAAATCGTAATTTTATGAAAAATATTATCTACAACCTTGTTTATTAAAATACTGAATACAATAAACGTTGTTGAAAGCATATTTTAATAGATATTGGGAGTTGAAATTCAAATACGGCAATATGCATATTTCAGCCCGATTTCAGTGAAATACTGCTCTGACGTCATAGGCGACAATTCAGTGATAGAGAGATGAGAATATGCACACTATTTTCGGAGTTATCAACGACAAATGCAACTTAATTACGAAAAATGCTGAAAAAATTAATTCCTAACGTGCTTTTCATCTACTATAGAAACATTAACTAGTTCTAAGGTATAAGGCTTTTGAGATATTTTCGTTTTTTATTCCAAACATTTAGAATCTATAGCTCTGATTACGGCAATGTTTCGTGATCGGGAAATTATTTTTCAAGATCGCCATCCTTTAAAAAACGTATGAAGACTTGCATAAATTAATATTATGTTAAAAACGAAGAACAACAAAGTTATATAATGTTAAATTTGTGAATCAAATAAGTAAATACATGTGATAAGATGACAAATCAAATCGTATTCTGATGGCGAGTTTCTTCGTCTTCGCCGCGTCTCCATTGCTATCGTCGCTGCTATTTTTACAATGTTAACAGATTTTTCAGATTTTTTCTTGCTGACAGTTCTAACATATAAGGTTGGATATTCAATTTCATATGGATAAAATAAGCGATTTGGTCGTCCACAACGCAGAAAATTCAGGTTGTATCGCGTATATTTTCGTAAGATTAACGTGGGGCTGATCAGCCATTGTCGCCTTTGACGTCACAGGGCCACGTGATCGCTATCTAATTAACTTAGATTTTTAAATCAGGGGTTTTCATTTGAGTCAATAATTGATTAATTACCGCGGTTTATCCGCAATAAAAACACAGAATTTATAAACTGTGGTCATAAGTAACGTTTTACGCTTTTAATTTCAAATAATTTAGAAACATGCAATAAGTCCTTACAGTATCTCCCTCAGAATGTCTTGTTTGTTTTACAGTAGTGTTACATTAATGTTTATCATTATCATCTATACATTAATGTTTATCATTATCATCTATAATGTAATGTTTATCATAATTATTTAACGTATTTACATAGAATGTATCTTAAGTTATGAAAATTAGTTGTTGCAGTTGGATTTCAAACTGACCAGTTGTGAATAAAAGTTGTCAAAAATAATAGTCGGTTATAAACAAATAAGCTGATAGTTCTGAATTACTTTCAAAAATTTGAAAGAAATTTGTATTAAAATCACACATAAAATGTTAGAAACTGATTCCATTCTGATAAATTCAAATACAGTGTTGCAAGCCAAGGTTTTTTAATCTGCTACTCATTGCAGCATCAAGCAGGATCTGTCTAAAACAGCAATAGTGAATTAAAATCCAGTGGCTTGCAAGAATGACAACATTACAACAAAACTCATCTCCATCTGTAAACCTGGTTATAAATATGTGTATTTATCTATGGGTAGTCAACATCTGAATACTAAATACATTTTATGATACTGATGAAAGTTTGGTGTCAAAATACTAGTTGGTATAAGGACTGCAAACATTATGTTTTTTCCAACGTCTCACAATTGGTTAAATGTTTCACAGAATCACTGTATCTTATTCGCTTTTTAATTCTATGATTCAAAACTTCTTTGGTGAAATGATCATCAAAAAGTGCTGATATGTTGAGTTTTCAACTCCAATTAATACACATCAGACACATAAAATGCAAATTTCTTAAAGAATAAAAAAATATACAAAAATTTAAAAGGTCTTTGAAGGTGGTTGAAAAGGACAGCATAATTAACTGGAACATTTAAATCACAGATAAAATGATACAATTACTGACTAGCACAATTCTTGGTATTTAAAATTTACAGAATAAACTTGAAAATATGATTGCAAAAATGTTTATAAAATTATTGCATTTCCATGTTAAGTAATATGATATCTGAATTTGATACATACTGATTTCACTATTTAGGGCATGTGACTCTATGTACAGTGGCGCCGCGTTTATCCGGACGCCATTTATCCGGACGCTTCACCATCCGGACGATATTTTTTGGGAACCGATTTTTCCATGTTATTTTGTCTCATTAATCCGGAAAAATTCGCGTTCCGTATCCGGACTGTCAATTTCTACTACAAAACATAATAGTTCATTGAAAAGTGACTCGTTTATCCGGACGATAATTTTTCAAGAAACGACATTTTCACACTTATCTTGCATTCGTGTTAATTGTTGTAAAAACATTGGCCATGCAGTCAGTTTGAAGGCGGTTACCTGTGACCTACAAACAATAGCATCTATAATTAGCGTGTGTTTACCCCAATTCAATCACACGTTTATCTTTATTATGAAGCTCAAAGAATTTAGCTGACAATGTGCATTAATTAAATAACAATCCGTTCAAAATTATATTGCTAACCGTATATACATCGGTAAATTCAGGAGAATTTTGGAGAGATGTAAATAAAATGAACAATAAATAGCGAGCGATTTCGTAATGCTCTTTATCATGTCGATTGCGTTAGTTTAAAATACGATGTTCCATTTCTAAAAAACGTAAATGTATTTGAAACTTTTTTCCCCACAAGACAGCATAGAAAGGTACATAATTGAAGAAACATCTCTATTTAATGTACTACCGTTTACAAACGCCCCGGCATTACATATAAAACTGGTGTTACGAACAGAAGTTGATTACGTTTTTCCAAGGTATTTTTTAATGATCGAAATTCAAACTTAGCGTCTGTAGAAAAAAAAATAATATTGATAATCATGAAGATGGCTTGCGTTTACGAATGTTTTTAATACTTTGTTTGAGTTAGTTTGCAGTGTTCAGTTAATTTTATAGTAACTCTGTTAATGAATATACGGGGAATATACAGGGTTAGTTTATATTTGAACATTTTCAATGATGATGCTGAACAGTTGTGTCATATTATATGAGCTTCAATAATTATAATATATGGCAAAATAAAACAGTAGATCAAAATTTGCTCAACCCATGAAGTCACATGCCAAAGAGAAGGCGAATTAAAAAAGGGGGTATCGGCATAAAATTGCCCATCCATTTTTTTTTATTGTGTAAATTACATTTTAATATATTTTTTCATTAATCAATTACTGCTTTTAAAACAATTAACCAAATTATAATTTAAAAGTTTTTTTTTCTTTGCTGTAACATTTGAAACAAGAATGTGCATATATACATGCTTAGAGAGTGCTTTTTGAGATGTGATTCAATTATCCGGACGATTCATTAATCCGGACGATTTCGTTGGGGACAGAGGCGTCCGGATAAACGAGGCGCCACTGTACTTGTATAAAACCCTCCCTAAAATGGTATCATATAAAGTGTTTTTTAGACTTGCATCTTCTCTTGTAGAAAAAATGATAATATAAAGCAATAATGATGGACACACACAATACATAATAAACAGCACAGAGTCCCATGTCTGTGGTACTGACTGTCCCGACAGCTGGGAGATTTACCTCCCTTGAGGAACCTTTACGGTGACTTGGTTGTCTAGACAACAGCTTCTTCCTCTTTTCCTCCTGTTTTTGTTGACGAAGCTCTCGGAGTTTCTCCAGATCCTTGCTTCTCTGCATCTTCTGCCACCAATCCATATCTTTCTTATCTGAACTAATATCTGGAATGTCCTCCACTTCATTTGGAATGCTAATAATATGATCAGATCCATACAATTCTAACAAATAAATCAACACAGCCTCTTCATCAAACTCGGGATCTTGGTTGCCCTGGGACTTGTGACACTTTGAGCAGGCAGATTTGGGGGGAAAAGGGACTTTTGGGTGTTTAGGGTCCTCCGAGGCATCACCATGGAGCCTCTTATTGACCTTGTTGTGTGACCTCCACAGCCATAGGACAAGCTCTTTAGGTGAGGTCACCTCAGTGTCGATGGTTGCTGCCATCTTTGTGAAATGTCTGCTGCAGAACACACAGCCAAAGAAATGCTTCATATAACCTCCTATAGCTATGAGAACATCCTTGTACAGGAACTTAGCACCTACAACATATTTCTGTTGATTATTTTCCTTTCTTATGAATTAATTCTATTTCACAGCTATAACACAGGATATATTTTTTTTACATTGAAAAACAAAACTTGCAAAAATTAAAATAGCTTGTCAATTAATGAAAATATAAAATATTCAAAAATTTACCTTTTTTGAATTATTATTCAAAGTAAAGACTGCCACACTCATTTTCGGACTAGAAATGTGTATTTTATATATTGGGTACATCATGTATTGCCCTTTGAGTAAATTCTATAGTATTATGAACTCACTGTCTTTTCCGTACAGGTAAGAATTGACCGTCAGTGTGTGAAAGAGAGTCCACATGCCGCATGGGTATCCACGGAAATAAGTCTGACTCCCTTGACAGGAAACCCAGAGGACTGACTCTGGCAGAAAAGAATCAACAGTCTACAAAAAGAAGAGCAGAA
This sequence comes from Saccostrea echinata, assembly GCF_033153115.1. Taxonomy (NCBI): domain Eukaryota; kingdom Metazoa; phylum Mollusca; class Bivalvia; order Ostreida; family Ostreidae; genus Saccostrea; species Saccostrea echinata. The sequence continues at coordinate 12,341,418 of NW_026889753.1, read as the reverse complement.
AAAATTCAACTAAAAGCAGTTATCATGGGACTTGTTTCCCCTGCATACAGAAAAAAACTACCTTTAAAATTTTTTGTACATGGTTTTAGAAATATATTTTGCTATAAAAGAAAGAGCACTTTTTCTTCTCAGCGAACACATGCTTACTGAATTTTAAGGGAAACAATCAACAATCAAGTCATTTCAAATACATGTATTGCCGAAAAAAAACCCACACAACTCTTTGGTGCATTATATATATGTAACAGAAGTTTGCCATTGGCAAAGCCTTTGAACAGAATGACCTACCTGTAAGGATTCAATCATGTGTGACCAGTGATAGCTAGTTATGTCTGGTACCCCATCCAGCCAGCTGGACAGCTTCCTCAGAAAACTACTCACCTCCTCCCGTCCAGGAAAATACTAAAAATAGCAAACTTGTACAATTTCACTTCAAACAACTAGCTTCTTTTTTTTTTTTTTTTTCATAAAACCTACCTTGTGTTACAAAAAGAATGGAAGGATATATTAAAGTATTCTTAGAAATTTAGACTAGTTTAAAGATACATTATAAAATGAAAAGAATTGCATCATTTCCTTATAAAAGTTTCTTTAAATCATTTTTCAATTCTCTGAACCAGTATGAACCACACAAAGAACAACATTCCTCAGCTAAAAATATTGCCTACTTTAGCAAGAATGCGAACAAAATGCTGGAGAGCTTTTAGATCCTCCCCTTGAATGTCTTTATGGATGGCCACCTCATGCCTCAAACAATAGGTCAAAGCAGACTCCAAGTCCTGCATGTGGACAGCATACCTGAAGTGATATCAAAATCATTGTTTATATCTGTTTTGATGCTTCCTTACTAAACTTCTTGCAGTCATTATATTGGCTATATATATGTAGGACTCCAAAGTGTGATGGGACTCCAAAGTCCGATGGTCATGCCAAAGTCCAATAATCTGCGCCAAACCCTGATGGTTTAACACGCCAAGATCTAAAATAATACAAAATAAATTTTTTATGCGAGGATTAACCTTAATCTCTCAGAGAGGTTAGTCCAGAGAGGTGCAAGACTAACCCTAATTGGTTGAAAGGTGTGTAAAAACTATAAACTAGATATCTTGGGTGAATGCGAGACCAACCTTAATAAGTTGAATAGTGTGCAAGGACTAACCCTTAATCTCTCGGGTTTATGCGAAGCTATCCTATAATCAGTCCAAAAGTGTGCAAGGACTAACCCTGATCAGCTGAGTGGTAAGCGAGGACTAACCCTAATATCTCTGTTGGGTGCAAGCAATAAGCAAAATCAGTGAAACTGTATGCGAGGACGAATACTAAATTGATGGCTTTTGAATGCAGGACAACGGCGTCAAGGACTGATGTCGGAATACTGTGAAATCATAAATGTTGATTGTTTCTCCGCACCAATGGACTTTAGCGCAGCGCGTCTCATGGGAAACGAGCCATCGGACTTTGGTGTGACCATCGGACTTTGGCGTCCGTACCGACATCAAACCATCGTGGTTCAGCGCAGACCATCAGACTTTGGCGAGACCAGCAGCCTTTGGCGTGACCATCGGACTTTGGAGTCTTACATATATATATAGATATATATATATATATATATATATAAACTAACTTTTCAGGGTTTTTTTCTTTAATAGCCATGTCTTGGACACTTTTTTTCTGATTCTGGGGTTGAAGAACATCAACTTCCTGTTGCAGATGCTCAGAGTCTGGCAAAGGCAGTGGTTGTTGGTTTCTACCACCTAGTTTCTCTGTGGAGACAAGGGCTGTCAATGCACTCACAAAGGATGCTCTGTCAGTATAACCTCTGAAAACAAGAGATAGACACCATCCATAGTATAGCATATGAAACTGTAAAAAGAATGCTAAATTTAGTTTGCTTATGTATTCAATATAAAGTATCTTGCAATGTACAAATTGTACATGTCTATTGATTACTATGTGATCAAGTTCTTTATTGTCAAATCATTTTAATTTGGGGTAGGGGTGGGAGGGTGTCAATGTTCTTTGGCAATCAAGAAACCCATGCTCATTGGTCCCCCATGAACAATGATGCTTCCACAATATATAATTACTTTATCAAAATCACATGAGAGCACTTTTATTTGTCTTGTCAATCAAATATTTAAACATGAATATTTCACTGATGTTCTTGTTGCTTCTCATATATTTTTTTTTATCAACCATTACCATCTGTAAATCAACTGTTAGTGACCTGAAACTTGAGTGTATCACTGAATCACTAGGCAACTTAGTCCTGCACTTGCAAGTATCAATAGCATTTGAATGTAAAATAAAAATAACAACAACCTTCATTCAATTAAAGATATATATCTAAAAAATAAATAAATAAAGATATAATATTCATCATTCATAACTTAATATGAAGATTTTGAATTAACATTTCTGTTAAATACAGACATAAAGAAAATGATCTTTTTTACCATCCTGAAAGCTCTTACTTTGCAATCTGCTTAAAACCATGTGGCTCAAATAAATACAGAGATGGAAATGTTGTGATGCCAAACTTTTTTGTGCTCTGGGCATCCATTCTAAGAACTAGAATGTTAGAATTCAGGCTGAGGTCCAATATAACCTACAACATAAAAATGTTTTAGTTAAGAATGAATATTGATAATCACAGGATAAGTATAACAGGAACTCAGTCCAAACAGGAAACAGAAAAAAAGATGAGTAAAAAAGGTCTGGATTATGACCCTTCATGTAAAATAGTGTACTTCAACTTATAAATATCATATCTTTTTAAGCAGATCTTGAACCAATTTAAGACACTGTTGTAAGACTTGCCACTACCAGAAAGAAACATAATATCTAATTTTGCTATAAATGAAGTAATATTGACAATAACAGGATAAAGAATAAAAGGAACTTATTCCAAACAGGAAACATGAAAAAAAGACTAGTAAAAACAGTGTGGCTATGACCCTTTATAAAATATGGGACAGAAATCAGTGTAAAAAAGATGTAGACAATATACATGCAACAAGAAACATCAAATGTAAATACATGTTTTATTAACAACAAACATCAAATGTAAATACTTGTTTTATTAACAACAAACATCAAATGTAAATACATGTTTTATTAACAACAAACATCAAATGTAAATACATGTTTTATTAACTTACTTGTCTCCCGAGATATGATTCCTCCTCCTCAAAGATGAGGGCTACAAGCTTGTGTTCTTGTCTTGCTGACTGCCAGATGTTTTCTATATGTCTGTATTTAAAAAAATATTTTGATGAAACTGGCCCACTGGATTGGGGAAGAAGACCAAAATGTAAAAAGTTAAAAAAAAAAAAAAAAAAACTTGCTTGAATAAAGCTATAATAAAATACCCCTGGCATATTAATTGAATTCCATGCAATAACTTTTAAACTGCCAAAAATACTTTGTCATTGGCTTCAGCAGGTAATTGGTTCATTGCTGTTGTCTCACCTAAGAGGTAACAGGTACGGACATCCTCTTGGTTTTCTGTTCACTATGGTGAGATTGGTCAGGTAATCAATCATCATTATCTCAATCTCTGATTGGTCAATGCTGTAATAGTCCAGACCCAGGTCCTCATGACCCGCCCCCGGAGGTATCAGCTGAAATGGTGTGGGGATTATTTTAAGTAGAGCGTTCAAATGTTTACAAAATAGACTTCAAAAATGCCCAGTCCTAGATTTAAAATTATAGTAGAAAATATAATAGGGACAAGACATGGTAGAAATTGTCACATTCAAGACATAAAAACAAAGTAAAATTGTGACAGCAAATGCTTTGAGACATTGTTTTATTGAAATTGTCATATCAAAGACACTGAGACATATAGACATTGTCACATCAAATACTACTGAACTTTGGTATCTTGAACATGGATATTTTTAATACCGTGGATATGCTGAAGTGATTTGAAAGTCCCAATTACTTTTTCTTTCAATATTTTATCCTAAATATCTAGAATTCTTGGTAGCTGCAGAACTTTAGCATTATGGTTTTATATTTTTATACCATGTTAAGGTCAAAGACTAAAATATACAGTATAAGTGGAAATTTAAGCGAGACACAAATTTAGCAATTTATCCCCAAAAGTCAGTACTGTATATACTCGCCTATAAGTCGGTTTTTTGGGAGTTAAATATTGGTCCAAAACTCTATGACCGACTTATAGGCGAGTCATAAAAAGATTGGTATTCTCTGGACTGTAAAATGTAGTATTTTATAAACATTTCCCACGATTATCATTGAACAAAGTCTGGATATATTATATCATCTATGTATTCTAAGTTTACACATAAAGTACAAGTATATACATATTTTATTACTATTTTTATCTTAAGTGTGCATTATATACTTTTTTTAATGATTTAAAATTAAATATTGGCGTCATTTCTAAAAATATTATTCGAAACCAGGTTAAAACATCAGAATATTGATTTGAAATTGTCAACTGATTCTGGCAAAAAGTTGTACCGACTTATACGCGGGTCAATGGCAAATTCCTCCAAATTAACCTAAAAAAATACAACCGACTTATAGGCGGACCGACTTATAGGCGAGTATGTACGGTATATATTTTTAGCGAGAAGTAATTTTAGCGATTTTATAATGTAAAGAGAAATAGCTATAACAACCGATACGGAATAAAATGTTAGTGATATTCAATTTTAGCGAGCTCAGAACCCTTGCTAATAATGCCAAAATTAAATCCTCGCTAAAATTTCTCCTTACATGGTAAAACAATAGTGCTACAGTTCTGCAGCTGACAAAACACCTTTATTCATCTAACAGACACACAAACATAGGTAACCAGAGATTACAGAGCTCACCTCAACGAATGTTGTCTTTAAGTAAGGCAAAGTCCCAAACTAATTATCTAGTAGTGTGCATCCCTAGATGTAACATTTACGCAATTTTGGTCCGATAGGGCTTGCAGTTACTTGGAAATGGACTTACCTAAAAACTTTAAACTAGTCACTCATCCAGAAAATGAAAGTTCTGGTTCTGATAGCCCTTATAGATTACTTTAACCTGGTCACTCATCTGGAAAATTCTGGTCAGATACAGCATCCGAAGCAAGCCTGGTAGTGTGCATCTTTAGATGTATCATCCATGCAAGTTTGGTCAACATAGGGCTTAAAGTTACTAGGAAATAAGACCTGCTCTAAAAACTTTAACCTGGTCACTCATCCAGAAAATTCCTATTCTGAACTATGATTATTTCATGAAAAGAAAACATATAATTGAAGATTACAAAGCTTACCTTGCTGAATGTTATCTATAAGTAAGGCAAATCTCACACCAATTTTTTTTGTGTTAGTGTGCATCCTTAGATCAATATCCAAGCAAGTTTGATTTAAGTAGGACTTACAGATACTTGGGAATGGACCAGCTCCAAAAACTTTAATCTGTTCACTCAACTGGAAAATGTAAGTCAGATCCAGCAAGTCTGGTAGTGTCCATCCCTAAATGCATCATCCAATCTAGAAAATGTAAGTCAGATCTAGCATCTGAAGCAGGTCGGAAAATGAACATTCCTAGATGCATCATCAATGCAACTTTGGTTGCATGAGCTAATATTAGCTGATCTGGAAAATGTTGGTTAGATCAAGCATCCAAAGAAAGTCTGGTAGTCTCCATCCCTAGATGCATCCTCTATGCTTGTTTGGTTCAGCAAGGGGTAATATTCACTTATCTGGAAAATGTAGGTCAGAACCAGCATCTGAAGCAGGTTCGGTAGTGTACATCCCTAGATGCATCATCCCCTCAAGTTCGGTATAAGGTTAATAGTTACTTGGGAATGGAACCTGCTCCAAAAATTATACCTGGTCACTCATCTGAACAGGAGGCCCAAGGGCCTTGGATCGCTCTTCTGATAAACTGTACAACCTATCACTTCTATTTGATGATTCTAATCCAAATAGTACCCAAAAAATATTAAATACAGCCCGGTCAGGGTGACCTACTTTTCAGTTGACTTACTCCGAAGACCCAAGATGCATCAACTGACAAAGTTTGATGATTCTAAGCCGATTAGTACCTGAAATATTTAATTATAGTCATATAAATTGAAAAGTAGGTCACAGTGACCTACTTTTCAGTCAATCTACTGCGAGGACCCGAGATGCATCAACTGACAAATTTTGATGATTCTTAGCCAAATAGTACCCGAAAATATTAAATACAGCCATAAATTTTCAAAAGTAGGTCAGGGTAACCTACTTTTCAGTCGACTTACTCCGAGGACCCAAGATGCATCAACTGACAAAGTTTGATGATTCTAAGCCGGTTAGTACCTTAAATTTAATTATAGTCATATACATTGAAAAGTAGGTCACAGTGACCTACTTTTCAGTCGACCTACTGCGAGGACCCAAGATGCATCAACTGACAAATTTTGATGATTCTTACCCAAATAGTACCCGAAAAATATTAAATACAGCCATAAAATTTCAAAAGTAGGTCAGGGTGACCTACTTTTCAGTCGACTTACTACGAAGACCCAAGATGCATCAACTGACAAAGTTTGATTAATCTAAGCCAATTAGTACCCAATATATTTAATTAAAGCCATAAATTTTCCAAAATAGTTCACGGTGACCTACTTTTTGATTGACTTACTCCGAAGACCCAAGATGCATCAACTGACAAAGTTTGATGATTCTAAGCCAATTAGTACTTGAAATATTTAATTATAGTCATATAAATTGAAAGGTACTTTTCAGTTGACCTACTGCGATGACCCAAGATGCATCAACTTACAAAGTTTTATGATCATAGGCCTTAAAATGTCCAAATTATGCCTCTAAAACACTTTGAAATTGAATTCCTGCCAAGTTCAAAAAGTAGATCACTGTGACCTACTTTTTAATACATATGTTTTATGGCCCCAAGATGCATCCTCTTGCAAGATTTCAGGATTCTAAACCTCTCAGTATTCGAATTATTGACCTTAATTGTTTTGTAAAAGATTAGCCATAAAATTCAAAAAGTAGGTCAAGGTGACCTACTTTTTAGTTGATGTACTTTGAGGACCCAAGATACATCAACTGACAAAGTTTGATGATCATAGGCCTTAAATTGTTCAAAATATGCCTCTAAATCATTTTGAAAAAAAATGGCTGCAAAACTTAAGAAGTAGGTCACCGTGACCTACTTTTAAGTCAACATGATATGAGGTCCTTAGATGCATCAACTGACAAGATTTGATGATCCTAGTCCTTATAGTAAGCAAAATATCAACATTTTAATAAAATGTAATTTTTGGTCAACTTTGAAGTGACCTTGAGACCACGCCCTTTGCCCCAGGGTGATGCCTTGAACAATTTTTAATCTACAACATATCCTCATCCTTTTGTGTAAGTTTGGTGATAATCTACCCAGTGGTTCTTGAGAAGAAGATTTTTTAGCAACCAGTACTTTTGTTTCTGTTTTACTAATTATCTCCCCTTGTTTAAGGGTCACAACCCTAGTTTTAGTACAAAAGGGAGCCCTTGGGCCAAGGATACCCTGTGACAAATTTGACAATAATTGGCCAAGGAGTTATTGAGTTATGGCCCATATTCTAAAAAGTTTACGCACACCGCACAAATGGCCATAGCATTAGCTCTTTGAGCCTTTAGCTCAGAAGAGCTAAAAATGTAGGTCAAATCAGCATCTGAAGCAAGTATGTTAGTGTGCATCCCTTGATGCACCATCCATATAAGTTTGGTATAAGGTAGGGTTTACATTACTTGTGAATGGACTTACAACAAAAATTTTAACCTGGTCACTCATCTGTAAAATGTAAGTCAGATCCAGCATCTGAAGCAAGTTTTGAAGTTTCCATCCCTAGATACATCATCCATGCAAGTTTGGTCCAGGTAGGGCTTTTTGTACTTTGAAATAGACTTGCTGTAAAAATTTTAACCTGGTCACTCATCTGGAAAATGTAGGTCAGATCTAGCATCCAAAGCAAGTCTGGTAGGGTCCATCCCTGGATACATCATCCATGCAAGTTTGGTGCAGGTAGGGCTTATAGTTTTTGGGGAATGGACTTGCTCCTTAAACTTTAACCTGGACATCGACGCCATCACTGGGTCTATGGCATAACCTCATCTCGACTTTGTCGAGGTGAGCTAAAAATGGGAATAACTAGAATTATCAGTACACTCCTATAATAAATGATTTGTTATATTTTCAGTTAAAATATTTTCATAAATTCTCTAAGCAGCTGTTGCTCTGATATAAAATATGGCACTTTGGTGTCATTTGGTCTGTATAAATCACTGAATTAAATTCAGGAAGTACCCCACAGACTGATAGAAACAGACAAATGTATTAACACACTTAGATAAATCTCTGATTTCAATAAAACGTGTTATCATAATCTATATTTGTAATGGTGTTTATCTATCAATAGAGTCTGTGTATAAAATATTGGTCTTGCACCATCACCACAAGTCTGAATTCATTTTTTTTATGAACATTTGAGCAAAACCAGCTGAAACAATTTTTATCACAGGATGAAAATATCTCAGATAGACAGAATATGATCCTACCTAGGGCCACCATTGAACTTTTCACTGTTTCAGTTGACAGTCCCATAAGCATATAAATATATCATACAGAAAATAACCAGATTGACTTGAATTGATGTGTACTTTCCCTGATATTTGATAACAACATATAGTCTTCTTTATCAAGTTAAATTTCATGAGTTCTAGAATTTCATTTCTCATATTGCTTATAAAATTTCAAGAGATACTCAGAGGAAATTATTCCAAGCTAAGCTTTATACTGCAAAAAGAGGTTTCTCTGCAAATTTTAAGGTCAAAACACATTTGTATGACAGACAGATTAAAAATTTCAAAATTCTAGAATATTTCTTCAAAAACTAACACTCTTATAAACTAAGAAGATGGGTGAACATGACGAGCGAAAAGCCTATAGTGTGACAAACATGAAGGTGAAAATTAAATCTCAATTATATCAAAATTTTCCTTGATACTTCATCTGACATTAAAATATACTTTATGTAAAATCTCTACAATTTACAAAAATCTCACAAAGATTGAAATTATTTGCTTATGAAATATTGTACACACACTAAAGAGGGCAAAAAGAGTCATTTTCTCATACTATAACACTATTTTTCGATATGAGTGGGTCTTCGCTCCATTTTTTTGAAAGTTAATCCTCGAAGTTTGCATAAAAATATACATTTTTTGGTTTCCTAAAATATGGAGCAAAGACCCACTATACCTTTAAAATACACTTTTATGACACAAAATTCGCATCTTTCCGAGAAATACTTGAAGTCCATTAAGTCAAGGGTCATATCACAAACATGTTTTAAATACCGATATTCATCAGATCTTGTGTAGTCTAGTGGTTAGCGTGCTAGTCTCGAGAGGAAATGATACTCGGGATTTTTATTGCTAGGGTTCGAACCCCCATGAATATCACATTATTTTTTTTAATAAAAGAATAAATTTTCCGAGAAAATTTTCCTCAGAAAAGTTTTGTTTATCATAATTTCATACATTTCAATAATGAGAACTTTACTCTAAATACTGAATTCACAGACTGAATATGATTTTTATATATTTGAAGCTATAGGCTTTCTGCACGCTATGTTTGCCCATCTCCTTTTTAAAACATTTCTTTTTTTTAAAGAAAAGATGTACTGAATTACCTGAGTTGCCTTACTTAAAGACAACATTCATTGAGGTGAGCTCTGTAATCTCTGATTACCTATGTTTTATTTGATCGATGCCAACAAACTTCCAATTGATTATTGATAAAAAACCAAAATAAAAAACAAACGGCTGGGACACTTTCTAAGGGATGGAAGGGTATGATAATCTAAAGATTAATTTTACCTGGCCTAATGCATTATTTTACAAATCAACATGTAATAAAGAGAATGAGGAGTAAACCTGATAAGAGTACTACATGTAAGTAAAACATGAAAAAAGAAGAATGTTCCATAAAAATCTTTTTCATAGATCTGGGTGTACATTTACTATCCTCTTGCCAAAGGCTTTGGGATAGAAAATACACAACCTGTTGGATAAAAAAAATCATAATAATCTCATCAGAGATGGGAAGCCTGTTTTTGTATGTTTTTCTCTTATGTTCACCTCACAGTTAATCAATATTTTTTTAAAATATTTTCTTTTACCTTCAGAGTTGTGAGGCCCTTCACCTTAGAGTGTGTTCTTAAAGCCTGTTTCTTTTCTCTTACCTTCAGAGTTGGGAAGCCCTTCACCTTAAAATGAGTACATACAGCCTGGTTTTTTTCTCTTACCTTCAGAGTTGGGAAGCCCTTCACCTTAGAGTGTGTTCCTAAAGCCCGTTTTTTTTTCTTACCTTCAGAGTTGGGAAGCCCTTCACCTTAGAGTGAGTACATATAGCCTGTTTTTTTTCTCTTACCTTCAGAGTTGGGAAGCCCTTCACCTTAAAGTGAGTACAAATAGCCTGTTTTTTTTTCTCTTACCTTCAGAGTTGGGAAGCCCTTCACCTTAAAGTGAGTACAAATAGCCTGTTTTTTTTTCTCTTACCTTCAGAGTTGGGAAGCCCTTCACCTTAAAGTGAGTACATATAGCCTGTTTTTTTTTTCTTACCTTCAGAGTTGGGAAGCCCTTCACCTTAGAGTGTGTTCTTAAGCCTGTTTTTTTCTCTCTTACCTTCAGAGTTGGGAAGCCCTTCACCTTAGAGTGAGTACATATAGCCTGTTTTTTTCTCTCTTACCTTCGGAGTTGGGAAGCCCTTCACCTTAAAGTGAGTACATATAGCCTGTTTTTTTTCTCTTACCTTCAGAGTTGGGAAGCCCTTCACCTTAGAGTGTGTTCTTAAGCCTGTTTTTTTCTCTCTTACCTTCAGAGTTGGGAAGCCCTTCACCTTAGAGTGAGTACATATAGCCTGTTTTTTTCTCTCTTACCTTCACAGTTGGGAAGCCCTTCACCTTAAAGTGAGTACATATAGCCTGTTTTTTTTTCTCTTACCTTCAGAGTTGGGAAGCCCTTCACCTCATAGTGAGTACAAATAGCCTGGTTTTTAACATCTGAGCAATCAATGGCTGCTACGCCAATAGCTCCCTTCCATCCTTTAAATAAAAACTAATATTTCATTGGGTCTACATTAATAAACATTCTGGCAAAGAAAAATATCAAATATAATCTGGAAAATAGTTTTGCAAGGCCTGGAATTTAATCTGAAAGTATAGAAATGTTTATTTCTTATAGAGAACAAAATATGAAAGGAGTCAAATTTAGCCGCTTTTTGACATAGAAATCAAAACATCTCACTATAATTCTTTTACTACATCTCCAACAAAACAGTTCCCACAATCTTTGTCAATATCCCTCTTAGGCCTGAAAATGAGACATTCAAAATTTTGCCTATTTATACATGTACATGTACTACCATTTAAGGTGGCATGACAAGGCAAAATTTTCAATGGCCCAGGAGATCCAACAACAATGGTTGTGGTATGTCATTTTCTGTAGCAGTAATAAAAAATGTGCCAAGAACCTTTTGAGATGACAGGTTAAATATAAACACTTTTATAATTGGGAGGATCTGTAGCTCTCTGGTTGTCCATCCCATTTTTTTTTGACCAGGCAAGCTAGAGATGTACAGCTGCCAGGGATACAACAAACAGCATACAGAACATTTCTGTAAGTACATGTATCTTTACATGGTTCTAGTGAAGTTTATCGTCTCATTTATTAGATGCACTGGGTTTGTGATGAATCCTCATTCAGACAGTGTCATTATATCAATTTTTAAAATGTTTCCAATGCCCCACATTTTAAGAATTGCATTTCCTTTTTTTTGAACAAGCATTCTTGCCCTACCGGCAAGTGTAATCTGGTTCTAGTTAAAAATTGAAAATGCCATAATTCAGCCAAAAATCGATGAAGCCAAACAAAATGCAAACTTGATCTGTAACTCGATCAAGATAAAGTAACACACCAAAAATCAGCTCAATATCTGCAAGCGTTTAGAAAAAAATGCGGAAAACCATTAGAAATTGAAAATGCCATAATTCTGTCAAATATCATTGAAGCAGGATGAAATGCAAACTTGATCTGTAACTCATCATACACTCAAATATAAACAAGAGACCCAAGGGCCTTAACGGTCACCTGAGTATTATACAACAATTTAGAAGTTAAATATACTGATAGATGAAGCTTTGTTGCCCTAAAGCAAGAGAAGTAGGAAGATCAGGATCAACAAAATAATTAGTTTAGTATAATTCAGTATCAACTCATAACTTAAGTTCTAATCTGTCCCCCACTTAACACTATCACCATGCAGACTATTAACAAACTATTAGTGCTTCTGTACTATTTTTAAACCCATATTAAGACCTCTAGCATTGACCTCTCTTATGGTCTTTGAAGAACTTTTAATAAAATAAGTTATTTTTGTCTCATTTTTATTTATCTATTACTTACAGGTCTGCCTGATTATTAAAACTAAGAAAGTACTTTTTGAATGATACGATAAACATTCTTGCTTAATTATCTTATTCTATTAACCTTTCAAATACAGTATTTAAAGTGATTAATTATCAAAGGTGAATGGAAAAGGGGAATAACTTCTCTCAGTAGAATACAAATTAATAGAGCCCTGTCCAGGACCAGAATGCTTAGACGAATGGTCCAGATGTTCAAAAATCTGGTAGAAATATGCTTACTTATATCATTTAAACTTTTACTCAGTTTGCTTCCGATATGCCCAGAAGCAGAGAAGAATTTCACAGGTACAATGCATTTTCACTACAGATTCAACAAAGCCTTACCTTAACACCAGAACCCAAGATCAAAGGTCAAGAAATTTACAAATTTGGAAGAGTTACCCTCATCATCATAACTATGGACTTCAATGAATTAACACTTTTCCACTATATTATCAAAGCCCCCCCCCCCCCCCTCGTTATGCCAGAACCCCTGACCCTAGGACCACAAGATTTAAAAATTCTGTTTGAAGCTCCAATTTTCATCATAGCCAAGCAATTTATTTATCAGCTCAACATTAAGGAGCAGACAGGATTAACTAATAGAATTAATGCATTTTCACTATATAATCAATAGAGCCCCCCTCCCCCCCCCTCCTCAAGAACCCCAAAAACTGAGGCCATATATTTAAAAATTTTGGAAGAGGCATCCTTGCCTATCATAATCATGCACTTAGTTTGTTTAAATAATCTCCAGTAGCAAAGAAGAAGATTTTCATAGAATCAATGCATTTTCACTATATAATCAATAGAGCCCCGCCCTAACACCAGAACCCCTGACCCTGGGGCCATGAAATTCACAATTTTTAAAAAGGCATCCTTATGCATCATAACCATGCACTTAGTTTGTTTAAATAATCTCCAGTAGCAGAGAAGAAGATTTTCAAAGAATCAATGCATTTTCACAATATAATCAATAGAGCCCAGCCCTAACACCAGTGGACATTTTCACAAACACTCTTACGACATATTTTTATCCTAAGTGAAAACTTATGATAAAAATCGTTTTCACAAAAAGTCTTAAGAAATTTGTAAGTGCAAAATCTGTCGTAACTTTACGAGAGCCCCAACCCTCTCTTAAGTATTTTAAAATCGATTTTATTATAAAAATATAACCGCAAAAACCAAAATACATGTTAAATTGAACTTTTTAAAGCAACTTCCAATAACATTTTATATTTTTTTCACAATCATTGTCGAAAAATCAAATGAAATACACTACAAAATATTTACGTTATAAGTTTCACTTAAGATTTTCGTATGACCTACTTTTACGTCAGACTTGTGATTGTGACGTCAGATTTTAAACTTTCTTGCTTCACAAACGCTTGCATTCGCAATAATGTTTGTTATGCTGACAAATGTTGAAAACTTAGTTTTATTTTTATTTTGACGCACTTATTTAAGGATTATAAAGCATATTGAAGTCGTTGCTAGGGATGAAATCTGTCGTAAGTAAAATCTTAAGTTCAATCTGCTACGAATGCGTTCGTGAAACGCACTTAAGATTTGTTGTAAGAGATTCTTAAGTTAAAATCTTACGCAAAAAACTTAAGATTTTTTGTGAAAAGGGCTACAGAACCCCAGACCCTGGGGCCATGAAATTCACAATTTTTGAAAAGGCTTCCTTATACATCATAACCATGCACTTAGTTTGTTTAAATAATACCCAGGAGCAGAGAAGATTTTCAAAGAATTAATGCATTTTCACTATATAATCAATAGAGCCCCATCCTAACATCAGAACCCCTGACCCAGGGGCCATGGCTTTCACAATTCTGGAAGGGGCCCAACTCCTCATCATAACTATGTACTTAGTTTACACCTTAATGCCCAGGAGCAGAGGAGAAGATTTTCAAAGAATTAATGCATTTTCACTATATAGTCAATAGAGCTCCGCCCTAACGCCAGAACCCCTGACCCTGGGGCCATGAAATTCACAATTTTGGAAGAGGCACTCTTGCTCATCATAACTATGTACTTAGTTACTTTATTTAATACCCAGGAGTAGAGAAGAAGATTTTCAAAGAAATAATGCACTTTCACTATATGATCTATATAGCCCCACCCTGGGGCCATGAATTTCACAATTTTGGAAGAGGCACTCTTGCTCATCATAACTATGTACTTAGTTACTTTATTTAATACCCAGGAGCAGAGAAGAAGATTTTCAAAGAATTAATGCTTTTTCACTATATAATCTATAAAGCCCCGCCCTAACACCAGAACCCCTGACCCTGGGGCCATGACATTCACAATTCTTGAAAAGGCACTTTTGCTCATCATAACTCTCAACTTAGTTACTTTATTTAATACCCAGGAGCAGAGAAGAAGATTTTCAAAGAATAAATGCATTTTCATTATATAATCAATAGAGCCCCCCCCCCCCCCCCTAACACCAGAACCCCTGACCCTGGGGCCATGAATTTCAAAATTTAGGAAGAGACACTCTTGCTCTTCATAACTATGTACTTAGTCACCTTATTTAATACCCAGGAACAGAGAAGAAGATTTTCAAAGAAATAATGCACTTTCACTATATGATCTATATAACCCCACCCTGGGGCCAGAACCCCTGACCCTGGGGCCATGAATTTCACAATTTTGGAAGAGGCACTCTTGCTCATCATAACTATGTACTTAGTTACTTTATTTAATACCTAGGAGCAGAGAAGAAGATTTTCAAAGAATTAATGCATTTTCACTATATAATCTATAGAGCCCCGCCCTAACACCAGAACCCCTGACCCTGGGGCCATGAAATTCACAATTCTTGAAAAGGCACTTTTGCTCATCATAACTATGTACTTAGTTACTTTATTTAATACCCAGGAGCAGAGAAGAAGATTTTCAAAGAATTAATGCTTTTTCACTATATAATCTATAAAGCCCCGCCCTAACACCAGAACCCCTGACCCTGGGGCCATGACATTCACAATTCTTGAAAAGGCAATTTTTCTAATCATAACTCTCAACTTAGTTACTTTATTTAATACCCAGGAGCAGAGAAGAAGATTTTCAAAGAATAAATGCATTTTCACTATATAATCTATAGAGCCCCGCCCTATCACCAGAACCCCTGACCCTGGGGCCATGAATTTCACAATTTTGGAAGAGGCACTCTTGCTCTTCATAACTATGTACTTAGTTACCTTATTTAATACCCAGGAACAGAGAAGAAGATTTTCAAAGAAATAATGCACTTTCACTATATGATCTATATAGCCCCACCCTTGGGCCAGAACCCCTGACCCTGGGGCCATGAATTTCACAATTTTGGAAGAGGCACTCTTGCTCATCATAATTATGTACTTACTTACTTTATTTAATACCCAGGAGCAGAGAAAAAGATTTTCAAAGAATTAATGCATTTTCACTATATGATCTATGTAGCCCCACCTTGAGGCCAGAACCCCTGACCCTGGGGCCATGAATTTCACAATTTTGGAAGAGGCAGCTGGTTTTGACAATGCAGTATGCTGATCAATACTAACAGATTTACCTTTAGGGGCACCTGCTTCAAACCAGAAGATATATTGTATCTGTTTTGACTTCATAAAACCTGATTCACTATAGATAAGTACGTCATGAGAAAGGACAGATGGCTACTATTCATCTTTACAGCCTTTCACTACCTACACTAGTTAGAACTGATAATTTATCATTCCTGCTGTAACATTTAATGCCTCTGTGATTCAAAAAAGTGTGTATTTTTCAGTGCAGTCAAGACACACTGACCAAAAAGCTTAATAAATTAGAGATATAAACATCTAAAGATGTCTATATATGTTTGTTTACTCTATGAAGGATATATTTTTTAACACTATCCTTAAAAAATCATTAAAAAAAACACATTAAGCAATGTGACAATTCTTCATTATCTCTGATTTGAGACAAATAATTGATATTTGTGCACAAAATAAATAAAGTGACAGATGTATTTAGATGGAAGTGTGTTTTTTTTGTGTTATTTTCCTGTTAGTGTAATCTTAATATAATCTTAACATCTGTATTAGTATACAATGCATGTTTGTCTTGAATGAAGTGATATGCACTCAAGAAAAACCACAAAATTGATACCAAGCATAAAACATTTCATTGTACTGATAAAGTCATTAATATTAAGAAAACTGACAAAGTCAAACAGGGCTTTACAGCAGAATGCATATTTGAAAAATCTTGAGCTTTTGATCATGACCTTTGAAAATGGACATTAAAATTTTACCCTATTTTTTAATTGCATAAAAAATAAAATCATTGAAATATACTGTGAAGTCACCAATTTTCTTACTGGCGGTTGGGGGTGGGGTGTTGGTAGGGAGGGTGGGTGGGCGGTAATTATCGTTTTGTTTTTGTGGTATGAAGAGACCCATGAATTCATGCCCATGATGCCCTCTGTGAAGTGCTAAAATTGGACTATACTCTTCATCAATCATGAAATCAAATGCCCATGAACTAATATTTTTTTCCTCAAAACCACAAAAATTTGACCCTGTGAAAATAATTGATTTTACAGTAGTTTCGTGTTTGTGCAATATAAGTGTGTGTTCCGGGAGAAAAAAATTAACTTAATTTGATAAAAATCTATAATAATTTACTTATATACAGAAAAAAAGCTTTTAAGTTGATTTATTTAATGTTGGGAAAGACATTTAATCTCATGACTGATCATCACTAATTATATTCAATTTCATTCATTGACATCATATGTTGGTATAAAGTCAAGAAACAATCTATTTCAAACAACACATCAATCATTTATACTTATTAGCATGTAAAGTGTAATTTAGAGTCATTCAGTCAATTTTCCTTCCTTATAAATTTATTTACTAGATAGTTACAGATATAATTCAAAGATTTGAGGTCTCTTGGAGTTATCATTTTTTTTGCGGTCAGAACCATAAGTGATCATAAAAGATTAATGAGTTCATTATATTATCTAATTATTGATAAACAACTGATTATGAAAATCAATTGATTTTAAATGAATTTATCTTCAAAATTTTTCCATGAACCTAAATTAAATATTTTTTTGGTTCTGAAAATAATGAAGCATCAAGTAATTAAAAGGTGAAAAGTTTTGTCAATCAACCTTACTAAACAATAAAATGCTTTCTTTGGTTGTTAGTACGGGAATTAATGTCGCAGCTGTTGCAGAAAAAATACATAACCCACGTAAGCAGGTTATGTGATTTTTTTTCTGCAATAGCTGCGACGTTAATCCCGTTCTAACAAACAAAGAAAGACATTTTATTGTTTATATTTATATCCCTATAAAAAACATTCAAAGTAAATCAAATATGTTAAATATTGTATTATAGATATGTATGTCATCGTATGCATAATTGACGGAACAGCCATTGCTTAAGAAATCTATGCAGGTGGCTTGCTTAGTGTTGTTTACGGAATGATTAACGGCAACGTTTTTTATAAGAAATAAAGGAAATAATATTCAGTGGATGTAAATATGTCCTTTTACTCTCAATGATCAAAACACTTGTCAATTGACATGTTTGCCTTGACCATTGATCAAGTGCGGAAAATCATATTGCAATATACTGCAATATTTACCTTGAATATTGCAATAAATTGTATTAATTATTATGAATAAATTTGACTAGAAACTTTGAATTGCTATCAAGTATCAAGTTCAAAGACTAGTTGAGTTTATCTTTAATCATAAGGATTAAGCATACTTGATTGTGATAGAATTCGGCCAAGCCGAACCAAGCCGGGTAAACCCCGGTGCACTCTTAGAATCAAGTGAACAGGCTCATGTAAAGTAATAGAAATATTATATTTCTATCGTAAAACATTATCTAGCATAGAAAAGGACTACACTTTTTGCAAATATGTTCATTTCACAAGCGTACCTAGATCAAAAGCTTCACGTCTTAAAACAAACAACTTTCAACACTACTATCCCAAAGGACGCCATGTTGAAGCCGCCCAAGCCTATCAAATTTTTCCGGCTCAGTCGGCTCACCCGGCATCAGTGGCCATTTATAATTGTAAAATGTACTGGACTATTAAAAACTGGTACTACATCCCAACCATTGTACTGATTCCACCTCAGATTTTAGAACCACAGCATATGTGCTGTAAAAATGATTTTTTATACATTTTTCTAATCAAATTTATTTTAAAGTGAGATTATCAAAATTACAACCGTGAATAAAAAGTTTTCTCTCTCTTTCTCTCTCTCTGAAAGCTGACAAAGTAGTAAGCACAGACCACAGCATTGGTCCATGTTTTTCAAACATTTGTTTTTTATGAGATTAAAATGCCCATGGAAATTACAAGTTATTTCAGCAGTTTCTACAAGTAG
The DNA here is from genome assembly GCF_033153115.1 of Saccostrea echinata. NCBI lineage: Eukaryota > Metazoa > Mollusca > Bivalvia > Ostreida > Ostreidae > Saccostrea > Saccostrea echinata. The sequence goes on along the minus strand of NW_026889753.1, from coordinate 12,322,561 downwards.
AAGCTAGGTTTTTACATATTTTTATAAGTTTCGTGAAATACCGGTATTTGATTTTCATATTGTAATATATAATCCCCGTGGGTCATACCGCAATATACCAATAATATTGTACATCCCTGATCAAGTGACACCAATATAAAGTCTTCTTCAATCCATTCCATATCAGTTATATATATATAATAAGGACAACTACTTAGTAAATAGGGGTGGAACAATGCACAGGTCTTGCAATACAATACATATCTCAATACATGCAATATGATACATGTATCTCGATATTATGATAAATTAGAAAACTTAATAAACTTAGTATTTTATTTGTCTTCTTGGCAATAAATCCACAAAATTTATATCAAATCACAAGTGTTTTATAAGTGCTACTCTTTCATTTTCAATTTTTTAATAGGTTGTTTGTGTATCGTTTCGTATGGATTTTTCAATGCATGTATCGTTAACCCTATCTTACCAGAAAATATTGGTATGTATCAGTGTATCAGTATATCGTTGCACCTCTATTAGTAAGTAAGTCAGTGAAAGACATATACAAGTTTTTTAAATAACATATCCAAAGAAGATATCTTATTCTTGAACTTTGACTGACTCTTGTAGGTGTCTTCCTCTAATACACCTCCACCCCACCCCATAAAACAAACACTGAAGTGGAGGGACAGACTGAAAGATGGATGGACATGGCTTTTACCATAGTTACATTCACACTTCATGTGTGAATTCTGTAAACGTCCAGATCAAACTCGATGTATTTTACGCATGACCCCAACTTGGATGTCATTTTTGAAACTGACATTCCACTAGGGGTGAAACGATACACCTCCTTCACGGTTCGATAAGTATTGTATAATTTTGTCTCGGTTCGGTTATTTTCGATACGATACATTTTGATAGAAGGAAACAAATTCAACATTGTTTTATGCTTTCTTTTTCTAAATCTTGTCACATATTTTACGAATTTTATTTGCAAATTGACTAGAAGAAATTGATTAAAATTATTTGACTGTCAAAAATTATTTTACAAGCTATCAGTCATCAAAATTTTATGTTTTCTATACTTATTTATACTGAGTAACGTGTTTTACCTTATGGCAAACCAGACTGAATAACGATCCCGACCGAAAAATGAACCGAACCGAAAATTAGAGATTTTGCACCGTGTATCAAACCGAGAAAAAATACCGCGGTGAATCGATACCGCGGTGAACCGTTTCACTCCTACATTCCACAGAGGGTCATTTGATTCTTTATTCTGACTATAGATCGTTCCATATTCATGTTTAAAACAAGGTTTTTCATGTCCATTGACTGACAATTCAACTTTGAAATCAAACATGATTATATATCAGTACCTGAGTACTATCTTCATTACTTGAACATCAATTTTAAGCACACACCTACCTTTAGTGTCTGCGGCGACCTTTTTATAAGTTGGCGCAAAGTGAATACAATGTCCACACCAGGAGTTGTAGAACTCAACATTCCAAGCAAAATGTGAGCCCAATATTGTTTGGTAGAATGTGGCATTGTCTAAACCGATCACGTCATCTGTGGAGTTGTACAACAAGGCTAAAGATGGCGAAATCAGACAGATAAGTGTATATATGGAGAAACAAAACATTGAAGTTGACATATTGCAGCCTTCATACTGCGTCACAACAGCTGATAATGGTCACATTACGAGAAACACGTCGCCAGATTGAGAATATGAGTTCTCACTGTTGAGTCTGTTCTGTCTACCGACAAACCATCTGTTCACTTTTCTCGCCTCCGCAGTTAAGAGAGCGAATTAAGAAAACTGTTAACTCGAACAACACAGTATTCGTAGAAATTAAAGAGGCTGGGGGGTCGTGGCCATTTTTAGACTATATTGATCTCCTTTAGAAGAAGAGCTCCATATGAAGATATAGAAAAGGATCAAATTTTAAAACTAAAATTTTAAATTTTTCTTTGCCAAATGATAGTTGACAGCTTAAGATATCATATTTAAAAAATTAAGTTAAATCTGGTGGTTAATTTGTGGTTAATTTGTTGACCCCCCCCCCCCAGCCTCCTTAAGCAGAACTGGCCAGAAGTAGATCACTGAGATTTTGGTATATTTCTACAAAAGAAGAATAATTTTTAAATTGGTTATGAAAAGATATTTTTAAATGCTAATTTTTTATTTAAAAGATGCGTTTAGGATAAGTGAAATAAGGAATACATGTACAAATGCAGGAGCTCCCCTATCGTCACTATCTTGGGAGTAACGTGACCATATCCTGCTGATTATACAAGGAGTACTGGAACTGCCTTGGAGTAACGTCGCTCCTGACTTTACAAGCACTGCCTTTGCGTAACGTCACCAAGTGCCCATGACTACAAGAGGAACTGTCTTGGAGTAACGTCGACAGATCCTTCTGATTTTTTTTTTTTACAAGAAGCATCGCCTTGGTGTAAAATATTGATAGCTCAAAATTCCACTGACTTTATCAGGAACACTGTCTTAGGAAAATTCCACTTAATGCCGTTGACTTTACCAAAAAGCATTGTTTTGCAGAAATGTTGCTTAATGCCACTGACTTTACAACAATTATTGTCTTGGAGTTAAACAGTTAAAAGTATGCTGACAAATGGCGCAGACTTTACGAGAAGAACTGTCTTGCAGACACTTGAATGTCACTGACTTAATTTATCAGAAGACTGCTTTGGAAGTGTCGCTAAATGCGGCTGATTTCATCAGAGACACACTCTCGGACGACATCACCAAAATGCCACCGACTTAACGAGAACATCGTCTGGGATAATGGCACAAAATACCGCTTACTTTACAAGAGACACTGCCTTAGACAAATGTCGCTTTATACCATTGACTTCACCAAACACCACGCGACTCTTTGACGAATGTTGCAATACACCACTGACTTTACCAGAAGAAATGTTTTGGACAATGACTCGGACTTTACAAAAAGCACCTTCGTGGGCAAATGTCGCCAAATGCTACTGACATTACCAAAATCACATTGAAAAATATCGCTCCATGCCGCTGACTTACCGAAAGCCAACAAATGTCGCGAAATTCTGCTATCTTTTTAACAAATATCGCCAAATGCCGCTTACTTTACAAAATTCACCAGACCGTCTTTACAAAAAGTATTTTATTGAGAAAAATGTTTACAAATTCCATTGAATTTATCAAAAAGTAAAGTCTTGGACAAATATCGCCAAATGCTGTTGATTTTATCAGAAGCACTGTCTGAGATGAATGTTACTGAATGCAGCTGACTTTTGAGGTTGTATTCTATATAAAATAGTAAGCGGTGTACAACGATCCCATCCACCCATATCTTGTGAGTTTTTTAATTCTTGATATGATGAAATGGTGAATATAACGAACAGTGATTAAAAAAAATACAAATCTTTGAACAGGGCATAAACAAGGACAGCCGGAAATTCCAGAGATGGGATCAGGTACCTAGGAGGAGTAAGTATCCCTTGTCGACCGGTTACACCCGTCGTGATTCAGGTAGACGAAATATTCCGTAGTCAAATTTAGTATAAAATCAAAGGCCTAACAATTGGTAATATATGTAAGTCAAAATACGACCCAATGATATATTTCCTAACAAAGTAATTATAACGAAAAAATAATTTACGAAATGCTGACTTTAAATGAGGTTGTTAAAATCCCTGTAACATCAACTTATTTGTCAGTAGCCCGCCTCAGTCTAAACATTGATCACTCAGAGCATGATTTTGAGTATCGAATAAGTTGGGAGACATAAACACTGTATGCAGGTGACAGTGGACATAAACAAGTATCCCTTAATAACATAAATAATGAAAGTTGACAAGAAAAAGTTTGATTGTTATTTGGTACTTATCATCCATAGTCAGTAAAACAACCAAATATAAGTCAGATATAGCAGACTCTGTGGTGTCTTTTTATTTCGATATCACTGTTATATATCGAGCTGAATTTAAATGGAAGTACATTGTATCTATTGTGAACTGATAAAACGTTACATCTGAATATTAAGTTAAAGGCCAAAGCAGGTGTTTTCATCTCATTTAGAATTTTTGAATAAATTCTGCTTCAATGGAGTATAAAAACAGGTCAGCTAAAAAGGATCATAATTAATGCCCATTAAAAGTCCAAAAAGTTTATTGGAAGACCTGGTATCCAAAGACTACAAAGATGTTGTCGATGAGTAACTCCAGCATCCCTTCAATATCCCTTCAGATCGAGTACATGTACTTGTGTGCAAAATCAGAGCGATTTTAAACAAAGTAACTTTGCTGATGACCACCAATCACAAGGTATGTAAATTTCCGAGTTCCATTTTTATTGAAGAAGGCAGTTGTCTATGATATCAAAAAGACTAGCTTTTAATTCATTGTGAGGAATGGTTGTATAAAGTGTAGAAAAATGATAAGTTTTGATGTTACTAACTTTTGAAAAAAAAATTGTGATTTTGATTTTTTAAAAGTTATTTAAAGTTTTTGAGAATTCATATTTGATTTACACCACTTCTAGAATATACTGTAGCACAGTACGTCTGAAGTTTCTCCTTTATAGCACTTAATATTTTTGTGAGGAGTAAAGATTGGGGCTTTGTATGGTAGATCGAACTCACCTTGGTTGACTGAATGTTAAACAGTATTAAACACTGGTATGTGATTTTGAAGAATTTCATCCTTGGACAGTGAACTGTGAGTAATAAGTTGGATTTCCAGATGTAGAATTAAAAAAAAGTTATTCTAAAATACAGTTGTAACCATGAGCCTTACAAACAAAGACGGTATAGTAACAAGTCTTGTCTGCTGGAACCAGAACATATTGTTCATGTAGTCTTTCTAATTCTTTTATCACCTCCGATTCAGTGAAAAAGAAAACGGAATGATAGATGGTTGGTATATTGCCTTTTAACTCTCTTACACGATTCTTAAATATATTCCTAAAACACTTAATCCATTCTGACAAAGTGTCCAGGTCTTCCCCTTCATATTCTGCCCAACGTCTGGCATAATCGTCGACAGAATTCATAATAGAAATGAAGTTCTGTACCCAGTTGAAAGATTGGAGCTCCGTATCTTTAGGACCTTTTAAAACGATAGCTTTAGGCTGTCAATTTCAATTAAATTAGCATGCGTGGCGCAGTGGTTAGAGCGTATGCTCTAGAGTCGCGGAGTAAGGAGTTGATCCTTACGTCCCGGGTTCGAATCCGACTGCGGGGCGTGGAGACCGGTCCTTCGGATGAGACCGTTTAAACCGAGGTCCCGTGTCGCAGTAGGTGCTGGCACGAAAAAGATCCCTCACTGCTCAATGGCCCTGAGTGCCGAATATAGGTCAAACTTTGTAGCCCTCCACCGGCAAGTGGTGGTGTCTCAATATGAGTGAAAAATTCTCGAGAGGGACGTTAAACAACATACAATCAATCAATTAATTATATTAACATCACCAGTAATAACGTGTCCACCGGGACTATAGTTGCAAGAAGAGGAAGAACAAGAATACTTTAAAAAGATTTTGTTTAAGATGTTCAATATCTAGCACTGCAAGGTTTGTTAATAATTTACAAGTTTGGAAGCAACAATTTTGGAATATCTGTGGGAAATGTAGGTTGTAGACTTCAACTTGAAATATTTGGAATGCAAAACTGGACTTTTTTATGATCAACAGAATGTTACAGATGTTCACAGCATCTATTCTTTTGTTGGCATATTTAAGTTTAAGGAACCGACGGGTTGAATCAGACTTATTATCTTCCGACACACGTGGAGGCTTAAAGAGCCTGTGGTAGGCAACATCCATAATCACAAACACTGGCTTGTATTCTGCAGTTGAAGAATCCAAGTATGGACTTGCTTTAGCTTCTTCAAAGAGTCAATTCAAAATTTCAAGGGAACCGGGAAAGTTTATTGCGAATGTGATGAGGACCTTATTGTTTTTTGACGTAAGGTTATCATATGTATTTGGTCTGTTGTATGATCGATGTCCATATGACTACGCCGTTTTAGGTGTATTGTTAAAAAATGCCATCACATTCACACTGGCACATCGTGTGCTCGAAAGATTCCCTATTTTATATATGTGGTCGTTGCAACCATAAATAAATGAACTGAGAGGAGTAAAGCTCTGAAAGAATTTTACAGAAATGTCTATTTTAGTAACCATGGTAGAACTGTTCATCGAAATCAAATATCATTATAAAGAAATTTTGTTTCTTAATCTAAATTGTGTACCAAGTTTTACTGAAATAAGATGGAAAAATTGAGTAATTTATTTACATTAACAGTAAAATGTTGAATTCACTGCAACCGTAATGTAATAAATACCCTTACTGTAAACACTGTTACCATTAAAGTTTTAGATTTTTTACTTTTTAACAATAAGGTAATCAGGGTAATTTTTTTTTTCAAAATTATCACCATTTTCAAATTTGGTAAATACTTTTGGCTACATTATTCATTTGGTGCAGATATTTTGTGCACCTTATTTTTTTTTTTACATTAAGGGCAACACATTAATCCCAGATGTTAAATGCATTCAGCTAAAGGGTTTTTTTTTTAAATATTAAGGTAATTCAATCAACTTTCTTTTTGTTCGTGTTGTTTGATATACCGGTAGGTGTCATATGAAAAAACAAAATCAAAAGAACTGCTCACTGTGGCTTTGAAGAATTTTTCCATCGTTTACTCAGCTGCTGTGCAAAGGAGGAGTCAACTCTTTGAAGGGAGGTATGAATTACCTACTCTAGAGTACTTAATTCTTAGTTCAACGAACAGTGATCAATCTCATAAATCCAGTAAGCAAACAAATCGTTAACAGAGAAAAAACATCAGAGGTGGGATCAGGTGCGTAGGAGGAGTAAGCATCCCTGTCGACTGGTCACACTTGCCGTGAGCTCTATGTATTGATCAGGTAGACGGAGTAATCCCTAATCATATTTATCATAAAAGAAATGACCTAAAAATGGTATGAAACACGTCCGACAAAATTCGACCCAACGAAAGGTTGTATGTATAAACAAGGTCGTTATAACGACGGTAGAATTTGCGAAAATCTAATATTAAAGGGGGTTTTGAAATCCTTTGAACTTCAACTTCTTTGTGAATAGCTTGCCTCGGTTTTATAATTGATCATATTCAGAGCAAGCTCCTGAATATCAAATCGGTTGTAAGACATAAACACCAAATACAGGTGAAGTTCGAATATTACTACATAAATAAGGAAGTTACTATGAATAAGCTGAAGTCATCTTGCACATTTTAGTTATTAGTTTGGCTATCTTGTTTTTAATCAGTAAAACACCCAAATATGAAACAGATGTGGTAGTGTCTTTTATTTCGATTTGAGAGTTTTTGTGACGTCATCTTTGTTAAACCTGGTCAAGTTAATTTTTTTTGTCCTACACTCAGATAAACAGCATTGAAAAGGTTTTGATTAATTAATCAAGTAATTTATTATGAACAATGTAGAAAATAAGCAGCGCAAATTTTAAAAAAATAGTCCTATTGTATTTGAATTAGCACAGATAATCCACGATGAACTGAATGTCTTGCTACAGGAAATGTTGTAGAGGAATACGGGGCACCGATCTTAAATCCATAAATTCACCGTTCATTACTCTTCATTTCACATAGTTTGTTACATGGAACATTCAGTGAATCTTGGGGACACTAAAGAAGAATCAGATGCATGTGTTTCCTAAACACATCTTTGGGCTTTTCTGCTTAGTTGAACATCCATTTCGCTTCCTTTAACTATTCCACTCAACAAATTTAACTGATTCTGTGATGTAAACTTGTATTTTTGTTAGGTGATACTAGTAGGTGGCTATTTGCCCTTCCAGTCCCGCGTTGTTTGAGCGAGTGTCTGTCGTTGCTTCAAGATGTGGCTGGAGAAAAATCCTTCAAAACCTGCACACGATCGAGAATCTGTTAGTTGCAAATTAAAGATAAATAACACAAATTAACTTTTTACACAAATCAGCAATATTTCTCATAGATTTATATCTAAATAGGATATCCGAATAATGTTTGCCGGGTAAAGTGGGAAGTTTTGTACAATTTTGTCACAATGTTAAAAATGTGTGCAAAATTTTGAATAGAATTACATGGAAAATGACACAAAGTCACATATCTAAGTATCAAAGAAAACTTACGATTTCCTTATATTTTAAGGATTTATTATTCATGTCATTTCTAATCAAAATCAGTCAATATATACATATATATCAATGCATCAATTTTTTTGTTTTGTTATGTATCCTTAAAACTAGATGCTGTCATAAAGCAGTAATACCCGTAGGTAGGTGTTTGCCACTAAATGTACGCTAGCTTCCTTGTACCTTGGTAGCAAAGTTATTCCGTACTAATTTACATAAAATATGTATATATATATATATATATATATATATATATATATATATATATATATATATATATATATATATATATATATATATATATATATATATATATATATAAAATTGAGAATAAAATGCACAGGTGAGCATATGCTCATGGGTCTCTCATGTTAGTATTTCAAATAATGAATTCCAGTCTAAAACTGAAGGTTGTAATGAAGTCAATTCTGAATTTAAAAGAGAAAGTTTCAGAAAAAATGTTTGTCTTTAAAGAAATAAGGAAAAAGTCCGCCGAAATAACTTGAAAAATGTCATTTTTTGACCCCTATTTTGCCACAAGGGTGAAAATCAAAATTCTGAAACCTTAGTGCACATCTGCAGGGCACCTCAGATCATCTTGTAAAAAGTGATATGGCTACAGTGTAAAACGTATGAAGATTTTGGGAACCAGGTTTATGTCAGATGAAAAACGTCGTTTTCGACCCCCATCGACCCCTATGTAGCCCCCAGGTTGAAAATGAAAAACCCCAAACCTTATTGCACATCTACAGTATACCACCAATCATCTTCCAAAGGATGATTAGGTTACTGCGTAAAATGTAAAAGGAGTTCTCGGAACCAGGTTTTTGTGTAAGAAACTCATTTTTTGTCCCCCATTTGGCCCCCATGGTAAAATGGATAATTCCAAACTTTTATTTCACATCTACAGGACACAACCTATCATATTCCAAAAGATCAGTTGGTAACTCTTAAAATAAAAGAGGAGTTTGAGGAAAAAGAAAGTGTGACAGACGGACGAATCAGGGTAACAACAATATACCTGAACTTTCTTTAAAAAGGGCGGGTATTAAAAAATCAGAAATTATCTCCCAGTTTCACACTAGAAACCCCCCCCCCTCCCCCAAAGCTTGAGTGGTCGGAGTAAAATCCTTCAAATCCCATTGCTTTGCACAATTGAGAAATTGTTTCTTGCAAACTCCTAATATAAAAATATCTCCGAATTTCACAGTAGCAAACTTCAAGTGTTTAGCTTGCATTTTGGTGTTCTTCATTAACATGACGTTGTCAAGAATACTGATTTTGATAAGGCCATTCCAAGTTTTTTCTATGTTTAGTGTCCGCGTGCGCTTTGGTTTTTGACACTCCATATCAGAAAAAAACAAACAAAATCAGGAGTCCTGAAATTGATTTTTCTTGTTGAAATCTTTGAATTCTGTCAAATTCTCTAAATATTTGTGTACAATATGTCATATTTGGTATATTTTAAGCATTTAATACATTGGTTTTGCTGAAAAATAGATCTTCCTACAAGAAAATAAATTAAGGAAAGCAAATCCCTCATTTTTATGACTATTAAGTCTGTGTTTTATTTTTAGTCTTGTGTGTTTTTTGCAATTAGGTAGGTAGGTTTTTGAAAAACGGGTGGACGCTAAACAGAGAAAAAACTTGGAATGGCCTAAAGTCATTTTAAAATGTGTGGTGTTGCGTTGTAAAATGAATACAATAGAACTAATTTTTACGCATGCGCAGTATATATAAAAAAATGGTGCAATGCGGATGAATAATTTTAAGACTAAACAAAGTTAATGTTCAACTTTATCGATACAAAACAGTGATTCAATGATTTCTATTCTTGAGAAATTACAGTGGTAAATTCAAAAACTAGTTTTCTTTGGCTTAACTTATTGGACAGTTCCTGGTAAAGTCATCCAGGCAGAAGGGGACCACTTGACCCGTAGGTGTTATTGACTTAATAATTATAAAAAAAAATGTCCGTTTTGCTTAAATTGGGGTCTTTTTCTCGAAAATAAATAAGCATTTTCTGTAGCCGAAAATCCAAGGTCAGAGCAAAGAAAAAATATCTAGCACAATTTCTATAAACCTCTACCTAATGTTCGGTTCTAGTTTCCTTCAAGGTAGACTCGAGGTTAGGGTGAAACCAGAAAAAAAGGAGGGGGGGGGGGTCTTCAAAGGAAAGTGTTTATATACTGTTTCTCAACAACAGTAAGATTTTACTTTTAAACCATCTCATATCTATTACCTCACTGGAGGTTTAAGTCGTTGAAAACATATGAGAGTTACGTTTAGGGCAACAAAAAGGTTTTCATGGACATATTCCTGAATCAGGAAAACTTTGTGGCCCTTGGGGAATCACTATACGATCGTATGATGCATTGCTGATGGTTGTAATCTTGTGCTGACTTAAATTATCATCTCATTTGAAGGTCTAATGGTGTTAAATTGGTGTAATTTGTTTATTTCAAAACCTCAGTTAAAGTGGAAGATTAATGACTCCAAAATGCTTGCAATTGACATTTATTTTTTGTTTTAAAAGGATCTAGGTTAAGATAACTGAAATTTCTATGGTTACCATCTTTTTTGCCTGATGAATGTGGTCAGAATCTACAATGCAATCCTCAAAAATCGACTCTTCGGAAAATCTAATTTTAATTAGATTGACTCTTTATCTTGTCCGTCTTAAGACAGTTACACCTAATTTGACAATATCAAGATTGTGGGATTGATTTGTTTGTTGTTTTCACCTCTCTTTCGAGAATTTTTCACTCATATGGAGAAGCCACCACTTGCCGGTGTAGGGCTGCAAATTTAGACCTATACTCGGCACTTAGGTTCATTGAGAGCAGTGAGTTATCTTTCTCGTGCTATCAGATACTGCGACACGGGACCTCGGTTTATACGGTTTCATTCGAAGGACCGGTCGTGGGATTGAAGATGCTTTAGCTGTTGTTGTTGCATTTACTCTATCTTCAGCATCAACACATCTACCAGACATCAGTAGAACATCCTGTATAAATTGTTGTCGTCAAATTGGTTTGGAACATGACATGTTTACTCGTATTTAGTAAAGTCTTTCAACTATTCGTTACAGGTCGTGACTATATCAAACGCCATCCAACAAATGGGATCAGCAGATACTCTAACACCCTAACCTTGTAGGAACTAGGTGATCATTCACAGACCAGTGGTATACGATTTGCGCTCGGTTCCAGATAGATCAGCAGTACTCTTTCTTCAGATCTGATCTTGATGTGACGGAGAATATATATATATATATATATATATATATATATATATATATATATATATATATATATATATATATATATATATATATATATATATGCAGGGTGACATGTAATGATGAGTAACAGTACACCACTATACATCATTTTTGTAGACTAAATAACGGGTCTATGCAGACTTCCAATGCATTTCCTTAGACCAATCCAGAGAGTTTGAAATGAAAACTTTTCCAAGGCAGTATCAAGTTTAAAACTTTTATTTAAAGATGGAATCCATCTGAGATGAACATGATAAATACGTTTGTTTAATGATACACAACTTTTCCAGAACTATCTCTCCTGTTTTCTTTCTATCTTCGTACTTACGTCGGTAATGCGATGAAAGATTATGCATAAAAGCTTATAGTTATCACAGTACTATTTTTGTTGCCGAAATATCACAGCAACACTTTCAATGTAGTCACACTCTCATTGGTATAACAAACAAAAACATTCTTACAACACGAGTCACGTTTCACCCTAATAAATCAAACATTGCCAAGTATACTAGTACTTTGACTAACATGAACAACATAAATTGTCATGACAAAACATGCACAAAAACACCAGATCACATTCGCTGCTTTGACCCTGTTAGGTATGGTTTGTATACTTCATAGTAGAGGTGGTCCTTTGAGGTTATCATAATATGGACACAGTGAAAATTTCCTGATTAACGGATCAGTCATACACTGTGTTCCATCCCTCCAACTCAAAGAACAACACACAGAGAATATCTTCAGAACAAACGCACGCTCGATCCAGAAGTCCTATTTCCATGAATCTGTGCCATGGACATCACTTTTTGGTCTATTTTACTCATTCCGAATGTTGCTGTGCGTGCACATTTGGATACTTTTTTCAGAGGTAATATTTTAGTACCATTCTTCCACGCACATTTCACAATGCCTTATCCTTCATGTATCTGTGTATATATCCATACAAATGTTCAAATTACTTTATCTATCACTTAATAGGAGGGAAATATTTGTGTATATATTCCAATCTTTGCTACACACGACCTACACACGTTCATCAACAAGGTTAGGGTCAAGGACACTGAATATGGCTTCCTCGTAGGCTTTGAATTCAATATAGTCTGCTTCTTTTTCTAGAAGCGTTTCCACACTCTTGCTGATTTCACTGAAGGACGGACGATTCTGTGGCATCATGTCCCAGCATCGCACCATCAGTGCGTACCTGCAAAAACACATGTATTTTACAGTCGTTTTTTAATTTTAAAACTCAATTCTGAGACAAGTAACTAAAACGACAAGGACAAAAAAACTTATTAGAACAATGGCATAATCACCCTTAACTACATGTACGTCAATATAAAAAGATCCTGTTAATATATTGAGGACTTTAACGTCAATAGACTCAAGCTAATATGACGATTTTTTCACTTACAATTCTGGTTTACAATGTAGAGGACGAGAGAGCCATTTTCCCATCATCACCGTGGAGATGACTTCTCTTGCCGCCATACCAGGATAAGGAGTGGCACCTGTGACGTAGGAGTCATGTTTAGTAAGCCTCAATTCAAGTAAAATAGACGATTTTCTATATTTAGTGTTAACTAAATGAGGAAAATTCTGTTATGCTTTTCCAATTAGTTCAGTTAGTCTTGCAGATTTTACAACTTTCTTCTTTGAATTAGAAGTTTTGCTTTTAATGCCATAATTCAGTAATCTGTACCCTCAGTAGGTAACTATTTGAGGACATTAGGAACATACACGTGATAGAGACCATCGACGCCTTACCGAGTGTGACTATCTCCCAAAGAAGAACCCCGTATGACCAAACATCACTTTTTCTGGTAAAGCACTGATCAGACAGCGACTCTGGCGCCATCCAGCGGATAGGCTGAGGACCCTAAACGATACACAGGTTTGTTTTATTTCATTTTTATTTGATTTTCATTTGAAGTACTTCGTATCTGTATCAAATGACTTATAGTTCTATAAGTACTAAAAGGCTTCCTTAGCTATGGAGAATACAAGCTTAAAAAGAATTTGCACAAATACCGAAATTACATAAAATTTCAAAATCAGCTGGACAGTTAAATAAATTTGCTCCAATTGAGGTCCAGTTGTTAATGTTTTGCCTCCTAAAGAGATGATTTTCATATGTTACCTTGGATGATCTCTCATAAACCTCCTCTCCCTCCACATTCCTGGCCAAACCAAAGTCACATATCTTGCACACCCCTTTACGGTCTATTAGAATATTACGGGCAGCGAGGTCACGGTGTATTATCTGTTCAGGGACAAGTAAATTTCATTAATGAATGTAAGTAAATCGTAGGAAGATTGCTAATCCCACACATCTTTGACTTTAATAGAGAGAGAATCGTTTTTTTTAAAATTAAGTTTATTAAATAGTTTTAGCATTTTCAAAATCTGTATAATGTTTTAAAATGTCTGAATATTTAAATTGGATTAAATTAAAGTGCTTAAATTGTGGGTTAAATTTTTTTGTACATTTAGTGAAGACAGGTGCTCCATCCCCTTGGAGATTTGGAGGGCATAGCTGTTGAGATCTTTGGCTGTGGGGGGTACGAGTTCCTCACTGTTAGTGGCCTGCTGGGAGGGACGGAACTTTCTCAGGTACTGCTGCATGTTACCTCCAGGAACATACTCCATAATGATATACATGGGATCTGCAATTCAAAAGGAAAATATTTTCTGAGTTATTAATCAAAAAAAAAAAAATCAGTGAATACATTTGAAGTTTTAGCAGCTACTTTAGGTGTATGGAAAATACTTTTTCATAAATAATAAATTTTCAGCACATTCAGAATACTCTATACTTTTACTATTATATTCAGGATACCCCAGACGTTAAGTATATGTAGACTTTCACAACGCTCAGGATATGAATACTTTTGTCATATTCAGAATACCCTAGGCTTTCATTGTATTCAGAATATTCTAGCCTTACAAAGATAGTAGAGACCTACCTTGCTGGGTACAGCAGCCAAGGTAATCAACAACGTTAGGATGATGTGGAATCTTTCTCATAATTTCTAATTCCTGATACAAATCTTCCTTTTCTGCATCAATTGCACAATCTGTTTACAAAAACAAGAAATACAAGACTTTTGTTTTCTTTCATTGTTCGTATTTCTTTGATTAGCAATTTTATTGCATTGTTCTATCATTCATATATTCCTTAGCATACCGCGTATAGTTTTTACTGCAACCATTTCCCAGTCTGAATTTCCATTGATATTTAAAGCACGAGCCATCATGACCTTCCCAAAACGACCTTGACCTAAATCAATGCCAAGCTGCAGACGTTGCCTGGGAAACTCGTCACTAGGAAGGACGCATTTCTTCAGATCCTCAAAGTAAGAGTTCTAAACAAAATCACGACAGTTTTAATTGATTACTAACTCAACAAATACTAAGTATCTAAGGTTATTCTCGTTAAGATAATTAGTAATAGCGCTGGTATAATTATTGTCCTTGCTTCATGAAAAAGGATTACACCCAAGAATGAAATTTATTTCTGTGTATGTAAGGGAACAATTAAAGAACAACATACCAGCTTCACTGTGCTTTCTCCACTCGATTGGTAGGCCACATTGTCCTGGAATATTTGTTTCGTAGAAGCATTGTCCTATTTGAGAAAATAAAAGAAAGGGATTTAAAATTATAAAAATATTGATATAAATTTAATTAATTAGTATTAATAGTATATATAATATGATGATAAGTATTATTAATTAGTATTGTGATACCTGTGCACCGTATATTTGTTATATCCCTATAAATTTTATATAAAGCAAATGCGCCTACATTTTTGATATCATTTGGACTGGCTTTTATAGTCAAACATCAAAAACCTTGGCCTTCTTATGGCAAATAATTTCCGGCGTTACCTAAATACCT
The DNA here is from genome assembly GCF_033153115.1 of Saccostrea echinata. Taxonomy (NCBI): domain Eukaryota; kingdom Metazoa; phylum Mollusca; class Bivalvia; order Ostreida; family Ostreidae; genus Saccostrea; species Saccostrea echinata. The sequence goes on along the minus strand of NW_026889753.1, from coordinate 12,307,222 downwards.
TAACTAAATGCATTTAAAGATGCTTTCAAATTTACCAATGCATGGACAAGTGAAGAGTTAAAGAAAACGGTATTTGAATGAGGCTGGGCAAGATATGATTTGTTGGGCCTTAAGCCAAATATAAAAATCTAGCCCCATGCCTTTGGCTTTGGGCAGAATTTCGTTTACAGGTCCAACAAATCATATTACCCTCATTCTTAGTGTTTAAATACCGTTGAATGAAGTAATATAATAATAGAAGAATTATATACTGCTTAACTGTGTAAATGAAGAGACAAATGTAGATGATCTTACAGAAGATTCAAACTTTCTCCTCCTGAACCACGCTAGTGTCAATATGGACAATATGAGAACGAGCAGGACAGCCGAGGCAGCCCCGATTATAATGTACAGGTCCGAGTCTTCTGTCTCATCATCATTGCCTGATCCTGATAACCCGGATACAGCTGTAAAAGAAATATTCAGGAAAACTTTATATTTATAGTAAAATAGAACAGAGCGAGTATTCTTGATTCGTGACGTCAGCATCAAATGCCAAATGAGAAACACCGGACATAACTATAAAAAGTGAAGCAATTTGTTCGAAAATCGAATGTAAGATAACTAAATTGAAACTGACCCAGGCATGCGTAGCTGTTTGATGTGTCTATGACGTAACCGTCTCTACAGGTACAAGTGTAGGCACCGGCGGTGTTCAGGCATATGTCGGCACATGGTTTCTTGTTTGGCAAGTTACACTCATCAATATCTACAGAAAGGAATACATATACTCACATATGTTGCAAGCCATCACTCTATGAAGATCTATTATTTACATCTGATATAGACATTGTATAGCCTCGTTTTAGCAGTAATACTACCAATGCAGGTGCCGTTCTGGAACAAGTAGCCGGACCCACAATCACAGCTGTAGCCTCCCATAGTGTTGATACAGTTAGCTGATCCACATATTTGAGGATCATAACTACACTCATCAATATCTACAATACACCAAGAAATCAGGTTACGTTTTCATTCTTTTATTTGACGGTTTAAAGCCTTTTAGCAATATTGTTAGTTATATTGTTGTGTACACTTAACCAATTTTGACAGGGACAAGATTATTTACGAAACACTACACAATACACTACATGATATACTGTATAATATACTACACAATACACTACATAATACACTACATAATGCACAATACCCAACTTAGTACACTGCATAATATACTACACCTTACACAACACAAAACAACTACATGATATACTACACAATACACTGAATAATAAACTACATAATACACAATGCAATACACTACATAATACACTATAATACATATTTGGATTGTCAACATTGAAGACAAAGTCATTTTCAGACCATCTATTATTCACCATGACTTATTCTGTTTCATATTTATTTAATATTTAAGATATTTTCACAAATGTTTTTTAATCAATATTTTTTTTAGTGGTGGGAAAACAAAATACAGCTACATGTATATACTCAGTTAAGTAAATGTTTTTCAAATACTAAATTAATACTTAGTAGTGCAAAGTTAAGAATTACGATTAAATATATCATATAATTTTGAAAATTCTTGCCTTGAATCATTTGTACAGCGATTCCTTGACCATAAGAATTATACACTTTGCAGGTGTATACCCCAAAGTCAGACACTTCTACAGATTTAATGTTTAATACCATGTCCAGTTGATATTCATTGTGATAAACCACAAACTTGTGTAGTCTACAATGAAGCGAAGATCATACAGGTGAAACTGAAGCTATAATCAACACAAACAAAACACGAAACTAACATATTAAAAGGCATTTTTAGCTCACCTGAGCCGAAGGCTCAAGTGAGCGTTTCTGATCAAAATTTGTCTGTTGTCTGTCGTCGTTGGCATTGTTGTCGTTGTAAACTTTTCACAATTTCATCTTCTTCTCCAGAACTACTGGGCCAATTTCAACCAAACTTGGCACAGAGTATCAGTGGGTGAAGGGGGTTCAAGTTTGCTCAAATGAAGGGCCACGCCTTCTTCCAAGGGGAGATATTCATGAATTCATGAAAAATTAATGCCATCATTTAAAAAAAAAATCTTCTTCTCAAGAACCACTGTGCTTGAAAATATGAAACTTATATGGAAGCATCCTCAGGTAGAGTAGATTCAAGTTTCTTCAAATCATGACCCCCGGGGGTAGGGTGGGGCCACAATGAGCGATCAAAGTTTTACATAGGAATATATAGGAAAATTCTTTAAAAATCTTCTTCTCAAGAACAGCAAAGCCATGATTGGTCATATTTATATGGAAGCATCCCCAGATAGTGTAGATTCAAGTTTGTTCAAATCATGACCCCCAGGGGTAGGGTGGGGCCACAATGGGCGATCAAAGTTTTACATAGGAATATATAGGAAAACTCTTTAAAATTCTTCTTCTCAAGAACAGCAAAGCCATGAATGGTTAAATTTATATGGAAGCATCCTCAGGTAGTGTAGATTCAAGTTTGTTCCAATCATGACCCCCAGGGTAGGGTGGAGCCACAATGGGCGATCCAAGTTTTAAATAAGAATACATAGGAAAAATCTGTAAAAATCTTCTTCACAAGAACAACAAAGCCATGATTGGTCATATTTACATGGAAGCATCCTCAAGTAGTGCAGGTTCAAGTTTGTTCCAATCATGACCCTGGGGGTAAGGTGGGGCCACAATGGGTGATCAATGTTTTACGTAAAATACATAAGAAAAATTTGTAAAAATCTTTTTCTCAAGAACAGCAAAGCCATGTGTTTTTTTTAATGGGTGCATCTTCAGGTAGTGTATAATCAAGTTTGTTTTTAAATCATGACCCCCAGGGGGTAGGGTTGCGCCACAGTAGGCGATCAAAGTTTTACATAGGAATACATAGGAAAAAGCAAGCCTTTTAAAATCTTCTGATGAAGAACAGCAAAGCCATGATTGGTCATATTTAAATGCAAGCACCCTCAGGTAATGTAGATTCAAATTTTGTTCAAATCATAACCCCCCAGGAGAATAGAGGGGCCATAACAGGAGATCATAGTTATACAAAGGAATACAAATGATATATCAATAAGAATTGTCTTCCTAAGAACAGCATTAGTTGTCATATTAATTCAAAAGCATCCCTTTGAAGTATAGATTGAAGTTCAAATTAACACCCCCCCCCCCCCCCCCCCCGAACCACTTTTATATCAAAACTTTTCAAGACTGAACTGATTTCTGCTTTTTCCTAGCCAGAGTGCTCAGGTGAGCGATGTGGCCCCTGGGCCTCTTGTTCAAGGTGTAGTATTTTTTTAAATTTATTATAGAATTTTACCAAAATTTAAGTGTACTTTCTCATGAAACATAAATTATGCTTTCTTTACCTATGAAATGATTCTATACATTTTCAAAATGAGCAAGAAACTTATAAATATTAGAAATGTAAATGTCATGTAATTTGACAGTTAAGTTGTAATCATTGTAGAATACCTTGAAGATGACGGCAGTATCGCGTCATCAAAGTACCACGTGAGTAATGTTGGGATCGGGCTGCTCCACACGTGACAGGTCAAGTTTTTGTTTTCTTCCACAGTGCCATTCATCATTGTGGTCTCCGCGGTCACAGAAGGACGACCTTTATTACAAAATATGAAATATTGTGAATAACAAAGGAAAATCAGGGGAAAAACCAGCCATTTTTAGACCACCTAAGTCAAAGGCTTAAGTGAGATTTTCTGATGAAAATTTGTCCGTTGTTGTCATTGTTGTCATCGTCTCGTAAACTTTTCACAATTTCATCTTCTTTTCTGGAACCATTAGGCCAATTTCAACCAAACTTGCCACAAAGCACCCTTGGGTAAAGGGAATTCAAGTTTGTTCAAATGATCAAATGAAGGACCATGCCCTCTTTCAAGGGGAGATATTTAAGAGTTTGATCACCCCTCCCCCTCCACTTGAGGGTAGGTTAATTGAGGCCACAATGGGCAATCAAATTTTTACAAAGGAATAAAATAATCTTCAAAAATCTTCCCAGGAAAAACAATGCATGATTAATCATATTTATATGAAAAACATCCTCAGGGAGTATAGATTCATTTTTGTCTAATCAAAATCCCTTGGGGTGGGATGGGCCCACAAAGGGCTATCAAAGTTCTACATAGGAATATATACATATGAAAAATCTTTAAAAATCTTCTTTTAAAGAACACTAGTGGCATATATTATTAGTCATATTAAGATGAAAGCATCCTCAGGTAATGTAGATTCAAGTTATTATAAATCAAGACCCCAAGGCCCGGGGTTCCATAATATGTGATGAAAGTCTAACATAGGGATTTATAGAAAAGAAACTTTAAAACCTTTTTCCAAAGAGCAGCGAACCCACGATTTAAGTCATATTTATTTGGAAGCATCCTCAGTTAATGTAGATTCAAGTTTGTTCAAATCATGACTTCCGGGGGTAGGGTTTTATATAGGAATTTACAAGAAAAAAATGCTTAAAAACAATAGGGTCATAGTTTCTCAGGAAAGCATTGTGGCCCATGGGCTTCTTGTTTAAAAATATCTAAAAATGCATAAGGTTGACAAAAACTATAGTACAGGATTTTGGTCACATTGTCTTATTCTCTTTAAGGAATCAACCTTTATTAGATCTTGTTTTTTTTAATATATCATTTTACCTGAATGACATTAATTGGGTATTTTACGTCTGTTTTATCTTTGTATTTAGCAGATCTATATTGTTACGAGTATATAAATAACGAATATGATAACAAGGCTTTGCAGTATTATTATCATGAGTACGTTAAGAATTACATCTGTTGATATTGCATCTATTACAAATTTTGTACTAGTCTCTAACCTTGTACAGTGATATTAATATGATCATGGTAAATTTTATCATTCAGGTCGATGCCACACATGTATGTTCCTGTAAAATTGATGGTGAGGCTGTCTGCCATAAGGTTAAAGAAGATCCCTGTCGCGTTAAATATATAGTAGGATCTTAGACGGACATCTCCAACCATGTACTCGTCCTCTGCTCTCAGGTGAACTTCATTGCCCGTGATACTACGGATCAGCCACATCATCTATAAGATACAAGTACTTCTATAATATCAACCACATTATCAGATACATGACAAGAATTTCTATAAAAACAACTATATTATCTGTAAGACACAAGGATTTCTACAATATCATCTCCATCATCTGTAATACGATATCAACTCTATCTTCTGTAAGATACAAGGATTTCTACAATATCATCTCTTTCTTTTGTAAGATAACAATATCAACTCTATCACCTTTAAGATTTAAGGATTTCTACAACTTAATGACACAAGGTTTTCTATGATATAACACATCATCCGTTATTTACAAATATTTCTATCATACCAATGCATTGCAAGAATACTCATAAAGTATACTGATCAATAATTTTCGATAGCTATGCAAAAATATATGTTTCTAAGATCTTGCATAGTTTCCCGAATTAGCCCTTTCACGATAACTGCAGCTCTGCTTTCTCGAAGGGCAAGTTTAGCGAAGGTTATTTTTATAATAGATAATAAAATGAAGTTTATAAAACAATAGTTGTTACATTATATTTCACCAAACTTCATCATTTCGTCCTGAAAAGAAAGGTACCGCAGTTATCACGAAGCTGTCTATTCAACTTTACTATTTAAAATGTATTTAGATGGAATACTTGGCAGTTTTTGTAAAACACATGCAAACAAAGGGAAAAAAAATAAGTGTCACACCAAAAAAACATTTGTATTACAGAGTGAGTAGAAAAGCTTAATTCATTTAACTGCATATAAAGGCTACTAAAAAAAATCATATGGACCCTATTTCAATATTCTAAAAGTTCTAAGCAGCGCAATTTCTGCTCGAAACTGTTAAAATAAAACACCAAACTGTGTTAATCTTTTTTCAGTATCTAAGTTTACCCTTGATCCATCAGCAAACTATGAATATAGAAAAAAGATGAATGTCTTCCCATTTAGATTTAGGTATATAAACCCCTACTCCAATATAGGCTTAGGAATTAAAGTAAGAGTTTATTATTTAGGAAGGAAAATTACCATGGGTAGTTTATCAAATCCCTCGGCCTTGCAGCATAGTTTGAGGGGTTGGATACCCTCCACGTTGATTTGAGATTGGGAGGGGTAGATAAAGGAGATCTTCTTGTCCGTGGTTATCTCAGCCATAGTTTTGTTTCTTCCAGCTGTAAGTATTGTGTTCAGTATGTTATAAAACGTAATGAATTCATTTAACAATGCTTACTTTTTCAGACGTGGATTAAAAATAAAATACTGTACCTAACTTTGTACAGTTATGTACATTTTTCGTCTAGTGTTATAATTTCACCTGTTTTCACAGAGTTGCAGAATGAATGAAGAAGAAAAAATCCGTACAATTTCATTAGTTTTACCTTTTACTTCTATGTTTCCTGTATCTGAACCATGCGCATTGGTGACGACACAGGTGTAATTGCCTACGTCATCATCCTGAAGCTTTGAGATGTAAAGACAAAATTCTCCACCTATCTCGTCATATCGCTTCAAATAGGTTTTATATCTAAAAGGTAAGATTATTTGTTAAAATTTGTAGACTTTTTCGTTATATCATCGTTATTTTTCTCTAATATCTACAGCAAAGTGTTTCTACGTGTATCTATGACAATTTGACAATTCTGAATAAATTATGGTAAATATATATATATATATATATATATATAACTCTGATTTAAGGACTAGGGAGACCAGACCATTATATATGGCTTAAGGGGACAATATACAGATTTTTTAAATTTGCTTTTTTCTAAAAAGAAATACCAGATCAAAGATCTATAGAACACCATTTAGTCGACTCTTGCTTTATTTTTTCATAATAAATGCCTCCTAAAAATATATGAAAAAAATGGTCTCCTTAATATTCTATGTTTCTCTCATATGACTTAAGGAGACCAGTGTATATTTTTTATAAATATAACTTGTGGTTTAAGTAGACCATTTTTCTTTCATAGTAATTTCACTTATTATGCATTAATTAACATATTGTTTCCAACCAGAATAGTTGCGGATGGTCATTAGTCAAGGTCAGCAGAAAGATATTTGTGCTAATGTGACTCAACATGATCAGTACAAAACTTTGAATTAAACTAAAGTCATTGCACAAGTGACTTAAACGCAGTGGTTAGAGCGTCTGCTCTAGAGTAGCGAAGTAAGGAGTTGATCCTTACGTCGCAGGTTCAAATCCCACTGTGGGATGGGGAGACCGGTCCTTCAGATGAGACCGTATAAATCGAGGTCCTGTGTCGCAGTAGGTGCTGGCACGAAAAAAATCCCTCGATGCTCAATGGCCGTAAGTTCCGAGTATAGGACAAAATTTGCAGATCTCCACTGGCATGTGGTGGTGTCTCCATATGAGTGAAAAAATCTTGAGAGGAATGTTAAACAACATACAATCAATCAATATATAGAGAGTATAAGCCCAGAGTAGCTTGTTCTGATATCCACATTTAACTCTCAATGCTGTCGCCCACATGGTGCAGTGGAAAGAGCCTATGCTCTAGAGTCGTGGAGTTAGTTGATCCTTTTGTCACATGTTTGAATCCCACTGTGGGACGTAGAGACCAGTCCTTCGTACAAACAGAGGTCCAGTGTCGCAGTAGATGCTGGCATGAAAAAAATCCCTCACTGCCCATTGGCCCTGAGTGCCGAGCATAGGTCATTTGCAGCTCTCCATCGGCAAGTGTTGGCATATGAGTGAAAAATTCTCCAGAGGGACGTTAAACAACAAACAAACTCTCAATGCCCAAAACAGTTTAACCTAAAAGTGAATGCAGACACAGATTATTCTTTAGACCAAGTATAGTATACTCCATATTGTTTTGTTGAGGACACAAAGTTCACAGTGGACATCAAGTAATTTTTCCTGCTATTTATACCCAGCTTCTTTTAAACCATAAAGTCACCGAGTGCATTCGCTTTCCAACTAATTGATGAAGTTCTGACCTATGCCTATATTTGTTTAAATTCTTTCTGATTTAAGAATACATTTGACCAGTTGAAACCAAGAGTACATGTACTACATAAAATTTCAAGGTTGTGATTAAGATTCAGTAAAAGTTATGCCCCATCCAGTATAGCAATATGTGGATGCCATGTTCAATATACCCGGTACATATTTGCTATCATTAAACTTGCAGAGACCATGAATCAAAATAATTCAAATACTTAAAAATCATTTTATTTTTACTGCTAGTCAAAATACAGTCACTCAAGCATATCCTTTGTTAATTTGAAAAAAAAAATGATAGTTTAACATTTATTATTAATACCATACCAAAGCACAAGATAGTGCACTTCTTACATAATCCAATGATTCATGCTGTGATTTTACCTATTTAGATGTTTCTTATTTACAGTTCAGTATACATGATATACCAGTACAATGTGACACTAACCTAGTATCAATTAAATGGATCATTACTATTCTGTTTTTAAGAAGTTTGCAGGGTAAAAAGTATAATAAAATAAAAATGTTGATACATTTATTGATTGCATATGCTAAAACCTTTTATAAAATATCAAACATTGTATCATAACAGCTTTTACAAATTAATTCAATACATTCAAAGGTACAAAAATCAAATTATTTTCATCCATATTCAGTTGAACAACAGCTACATCTATTATATAAAATGTATGGTAGTTGGCACTGATGGTATATATATCATATTCAGTTGAACAACAGCTACATCTATTATATAAAATGTATGGTAGTTGGCACTGATGGTATATATACAGACCTGTCTACCCTTTTCATTGCGAGGGTGTAATTTCAAGACTCAATTAAGTGGAATTTATGAGGTAAAGGCGTAATCCTTTATGTTTCCCTACTTTGATGTTTTGCAAAGCTACTATATTGTCTGAATCAACCTGAAATTGTACATCATTGAACAAAGCAAGCATGAATGTTTCTTTTTCAAATCATTTATAGACAAAAAGTCCCTTTGTTGTAAAAACTGGTATCGTAATTGCAATCAAATCAAACTTATTTATCTAACATTCCTAATGAACGTTTGGAAAAAAATTAGCAAATCACATAATTCAGAGTTTCAATCGCATATTAATACAAATTCTACATTATTCCGCTATTTCGATTTTGTTTTTCTTACATTTACTTGTCTCTATGTTGTTCTTAGCAATGTAAGAATAAACCGAATTGAAAATTAAACTGACTTTACTTATTGCACACATCATTCAAAAGTTTTGTTTCCTTAATTTTGGCATGCAACCCGTTTAAAAGGCATAACTACAATGTGTATTACGTATGTTGTTTGTATCATAAATAATCATATCGTGAAGAACTGAAACCCTCCATTAATTAGTATTAATTACCTTCTCGTTTTCATTAAGGAAAGCCTTTACTTTAACTCCAAAGTTAGCCTTTCATTAAGTTGTTTATGAAAAAATATTTAAAAAGCGTAAAATTAGTTTTCATGGCGTAACAGCGTAATTTTGTGGTAAAAAGCGGAAAAATTACGCCAAAAGCGGAAGGGTAGGCAGGTCTGTATATATCCTGAGCAAAGAAAAAACATACCTAATCAAAGAATACAAAGCTCACTTCTATAAATGTTATCTACTAGTAAGGCAAAGTCTCACTTAACAAACACTCTGGTAATGTATATCACCTGGATCCAAAATCTATGCAAGTTGGTCTGGGTTAGATTTAACTGCTCAATAACCCTGAAAATGTATGTTACATCCAGCATCAGAAGCAGGATACATCATCTATGTTTACTGATCACCAAAGAGTATATTGTTACTTTGAATGAACCTTCTCTAAAAAACTGGTCATTAATCCAGAATATCTAAGTCAAATCAAGGATTGGTACCCTGAAACATTTACATGTACATACATCATCTTTGCAGGTTTGTTCAACATAGAGTTTATAATTACATGAGAATAGGACTGCTCAAAACACTTAATCTTGTGGAGTCCCCCATGTGGCGCAAAGGATAGAGTTTGTAATCTAGAGTCGCGAGTAAGGATTTAATCCTTAAGTCTCAGGTTCAAATCCACTGGGGATGTGGGGACCAGTCCTTCAGATTAGACCATATAAACCGAGGTCCCGCCTAGCAGTTGATGTGGGCACAAAAAAGATCCCTTACTGCTCAAGGCCCTGAGTGCAAAGTATAGGTCAAATTTTGCAGCTCTCCACCAGCAAGTAGTGGCATCTCCATATGGATGAAAAATTCTTGAGAGGGATGTTAAACAACAAACAAACAAAAACAAAAAAAAACACATGAGGAAAATGTAGATCAGATCAAGCATCTGAAGTAAATCTGTTAATGTGCTTTAATCCATGCAAGTTTGTCCAGGTAGAGCTTAGGAATGAACCTTGCTCCTTAAATTTTAACTGGGATGACAATGCTAGGTATATAGTGAGAACTCATCTAGACTGTCCAGAAAATCTAAAAAATATTTAGCAATTTCTTACTTGCATGATTTAAAAAAATCTGCAATCTAACATTATTTCAAAAAAAATTTCAACACATTTTCTAATTTTCAACAAATTCAATGCACTATGAGACGATTTAACATTTCTTAACCACATACACTGTACTTAAAGTGCAATATACATGCATTATACTGTATGTTAAATCTTTACAGTTTTCTTCAAGTACTCTAATAGTATATGAAATATGAAGATTACCAACAGTGATCAAGCTTTAAAGTCCATTGAAACAATACATAATTAGAGCAGAGCAAACAGACTCTAAAAACACCATGTGCAATGGAGGAGAAAGCATTTCCTGCCATGTGCTCCTTGACATGATTGGGCAAATGGAAAAATCCACAAACAATTCAGTGTAAACAATTTTGATGAAAAACATTAGTCAACATTCAACTTAATGATCGATTGAATTTGCTATAACAATTAATTTACACGTAAGTGTACACACATGTATGCATACTAGATGAATTATTTCACAATATCCAAAATTGGACAATAATAGTTTCTAATCTAGCTAGACAACAGGAAATTTTCATTATTACTTAAATTACATGAAACTATTGAAGTCTATGAGATAAAAATTATATCTAAAAATTATACACATTTTAACAAGTGTTTACAGTTTAGTGTATTTATTATACACAAATGATGACTTAGTAATTATGACTTACTAGTAAAGTCCACAGATTGACTTCCAGATTTCAACTCAAAGGCTTGAAGATTTTTAGTTGCTCTTTTATCATTTTCTTTTTCACTGAATATTTTCATTTTTATTTTCAAGACGCTGTTTTTGTTGAGGTCTTTTAGCAGTTTGATGCAATCCAAGAACTCCAAGGGCAATTTAAGAACTCCTGAATTTCTTTCTTACCTGGAAAAAATAAAAATTTAAAAGTTTAAAATATATTCAACTTACATGAAGAAAACTAGTAAAACTTGTGATAATGTAATAGACCTTTCAGATGTTCCAAAGCAGCTACATGTATCTAATTAAAAAATATAAAGTTTGAAGTATTTAGAGTCACCTGTATTCTGAACAAGCATAAGGGATATGTGTATTTGACAGACAGATGAATGAATAGACTGATCACTATAGAGCACCTTAGTCTTTTTTCAATAATCTTTACATTAGTGAAAATCAAATAGGAACTAGAGTGTTTCAAGGAATGTATATGTCACCTGCTAGGTATCGTCATTAAAGAGGTAAATAAATCTAAGAGTGGTCAGCTATTAATTTAATATTAGCATGGAGGTTCAAGCATTTGCCTGCAAGGAAAAAAAGGACCCAAAAGTATTTAAAAGACTGGGATAGAATCTGGCAATCAGAGAAAATATGGTTCCCCAGTCCTCAAATGAATAATTTAATTAAAATTATGAGGAATAACTATTTATCATTTTATTAATACACATGTAGGTGCTTCCAACAATCCTCGGAGGAAAGGAATTTCAGACTGTCTTTACTTAATTGTCACTTTGTCAGTCAACACGATTCATTGTGGAATACTGATCCCAATGTATTTTCATAGTATTTAAATATAAGTTTGTGTGGTAACTGAATTTCATACAGTTTTAAAGTATAGTATCATGAGCTCAAAAACATATATAAATGCTAATTATCAAAACCCTGCCTCTCAAAATTTTGGAGATATAAGGTGTGACAGACGGACAGACAGATACCAGGTAAAGTGATCTCTAAGTGTCGTTCTGCTCTGCAGTTGACACAAAAATGAAAGTTAGTCAATTTTTGACCATGTATATCACTTCAGTGATGAAAGGAATGCTGAAGTGGTAAGTCTATCCTAATTATTTGAAAATACGGCAACCCCATTGGTCAGAATATAATACATATGCTGTCCAGCCTTAATTTCATTGGCATAAAGCAGCACAAAATACGATTTAATTGGATGGTGCAACTTGTTTTTCTAGCGGGCGCTGTTGCAACCCTGGAAAAGAAAACAGGACTGGGGCTTGCCCCTAGGGGGCACTTACTGACCGGAAGTAAACAAACAACAGAAATAGCAATACACTAGAAATATGTCCATAGGACATGTATGCCCGCCGAGTGTATAGTAATGCAACATGAAATTTTGTGTTAGTGTATGAAGTTTGATGAGAATATCTTGAAAAGTTTCTTTAAAATTGAAATTGAGATCTAAAAAAAATGGATATAAATGATAAATTCTCACCAAATTATGTATAGATGCATAGCCTTAGATATCAATATTTTAAATGGTTTTAAAACCATGCAAAATGCAAATTGAAGGAAAGTGAGGTCAAGGTCACAGGAAAGGTCAAAAGTTTTTGAAATAGTTGAATAGGTCTTACTAATTATATATGTATCAGCATATTAAGTTTGATAAAGAATATCTTGAATGATTTCTTTAAAACTGAGCTAGTCACAAGCGTGGCGCCATGGTTAGAGCGTCTGCTCTAGAGTCGCGAAGTAAGGAGTTGATCCTTATGTCGCAGGTTTGAATCCCACTGTGGGACATGGAGACCAGTCCTTCGGATGAGACCTTATAAATCAAGGTCCCATGTCACAGTAGGTGCTGGCATGAAAAAGACCCCTCACTGCTCAATGGCCATGAGTGCAGAGTATAGGACAGAATTTGCAGCTTTCCACTGGCAAGTGGTGGCGTCTCCATATGAGTGTAAAATTCTCAAGAGGGACTGCAGATTACCTGTAATGATTGACCAAAATCCCTACTAGGCTTTAAACTCTTCATTCTTGACCTGTATTTCGTCAAATAAGATTTTTCCAGTTAATTAAGGTAAAATTACTAATTGTTAAAACTGTAAATGATTTTTTTTTTTTTTTTTTTTTTTACCTGAGCCAGATTTTTACTTTTCTTAGAAGTGTCTGTATTTGACTGTTGGTTCCACCTATCTCAAGAAAATGATCTGTAAAAGTAAATGTTAGAAATCATAATCTGTTCTCTATCTACTATAATCATGAGAAAAGGTGTTGAAAATTAACAGATGGAGATAAAATCAGCAGTCATATTAAAGGCTTTTTTTCAATAATCAATTTATTAGTGAAAATCATAAAAGTATTAGGCAAAAAGGAAAAATAAATGTTGTCATTAATTAACCTTGCATATCTCTACAATTTTCTGATAAGAAAATTATACCCGATAGATGCAATATAATCACCCTTTGCCTGCCCCTAAATTATGATTATTTAAAACAAGGTTCTTTTAGAGGTGCCTAGGGTCGAAATTCATAGAAAAAAACCTACAAAAAACGTGAAAACCTATTTCTATCATACTGGTTTATATTTATTACAAATGTCCTCATAGTCAGCATAGCCAAGAACAATAGACCGCAGACTCTCACCATGAACATTTTTAGTGTCCTGGTTCGAAACCATTTGTTGGCACATTTTTATTTTTTCAAACTTTTTACCTGTATAAACACTAAAGAACGAGTGCACTTATGGGCCCCGGTAAATTAAATTAAGCATAATTTTCCATCTCAGATCATTAATTGATATCTAAACCATAAGATTCAACAAATTTTGAATATACAAAGAGCAAAGCCATACAATGTGGTAGGGGTCAGCTGACATTCGTGATTTTCTATAGTAAATCGAGGACGGTCATTCATTTCAAAGCTTTTGTTTATTGTCAGCCTAACACTGTACAAACTTGTGCGATTGACAAAAAATGCATTATACATTTATAAAACTTGTGTGAAAGGAGGAAATTTGTACATGATTAGGCTTGTACTTAAAATATTAAAAATGTATGAAAAGTTCAATGTTTTTCCTATAACAAGCAAGAGCTATTTACCTGTATGACCTATGTTGAACCCACCCGTGGAATAAATTATTTAAAATACTGGTAGTCACGTGAGTTCTACCCCGGTAAACATTCCTCAAAGATGCTCACTGTAAAACATAACCACGTTCTGTATCATTATATCGAAGTCAAGCCGCATAGAGATGTTTGTATGTATTTGGTTTTAGGAACACGAGATGGTTAGGAGAGTTTAGTGTCGTTAAAATGTCATCATAAATAAAAGTGTCAACCATTTTAACATTCATGCAAGACAATGGTACTGGTATTGAAAGCCACCTAAATACACTTTTTTTCATTTTAAAATTTAAAGGAACTAATGTTAATACTTATTGTATTATTTCAAATGCAAGCATGCAAATTTCTTAGTTTGATCACTATGGATACAGGTATCTATACAACTTCATTCGATTTTTTTCTCGGGTAAAATAGCACAAGAAGTATCATTCGGCATACGCGCCTGTCAATGATCCACCATCAGATTGTTCAAGTGTCTGATTTAAATGTCTCCTCCCCTTGATTTAAATAAACGAAACTCAAAATAGGTTCGGTACGACTTTTCCGGATTTGGGGTATCTATAGACATTTAAAAAACTTCATTTGTTTCAAATCCATGCTGATTTAGGTGATGTTTTAATGTGATTTTAATTAGAAATGTCCACTTGTGTTTAACTATTACCAAAAGAGAACAATTTGGTAATACATTCTAAAGTAATATGGCACTGAAAAAGGACCCATTAAGCATTGCTTAAGTGCACTTGTCCTTTGATTTTTTAATACAGGCTTTTGCATTTTACTTAATATATTTTCTTCCTTAAATGCATGTTTGGTGTTGATATAAAAGACATCTATGGAAATGCAGATCATAAATTCTCTTTAACTAAACGCAATCAACCGGAACTAAACCTCATTGTAAGCACACTTTGTTCGAGGACATGAATCATTCACTTTGTGTTACTCGATACTCCAGGTGTCATGAAAAAAAATCATGCCGAGCAATAATTGCTGTGTTTGCCTTTCAAGAACATAATGACATGTAATAGTACTGTTGTGCCAGTGGGAGAGATACTGTTCTATGCAGAGTAGATGCAGTTCATTCCTCGGGAAAAATGTGTGCATTGGCGATATGTTATGCTAAAAATGCATGAGGGTTTTCAGATTAGAAAAGAATGTGGTAAGGTCAGTTAAGGTTTTATGTCCCATTGCCATTACTCAGTCAGACATCAAGAATGACCCTCAAACAAAGGATGTATCATTCTGTAAATACTGAGGTAGGATCACATGAACACACAGTTGAGTAGAATGAAATATATCGAGATAACAATCAGTATTCAAGCTCAAAAGCCCATCAAAAAATACAAAATAGGAGCAGAGCAAATACGGACCTCCAAAACATCAGAGGTGGGATCAGGTGCCATGGAGGAGTGAGCATCCCCTGCAGACTAGTCACACCCGCTGTGTGCTCCTTGTCACGACTGGGAAACAATAGAAAATTCCATACACAATTCAGTGTGTAAATAATGGCCTAACAATAAGTATGAAAAACGTCAGTCAGCATTTTACTTAATGATAAATTGTATTTGCTGACAAGGTCATTGTATCGACCATAGAACTTACAAAATGATGACTTTAAACAAGACTGCTGATATTCTTGTTTCAGCAATTTGTTTGTCAATAACTTACCTCCTTTTAAAAATTGTTCATACATAGAGGATGCTCTTGTGTATCGAATCAACTGAGAGATATAAACCCCGTATGCAGGTGATGAAGGTATATTTTAGGAATGACTCTAATTCTTGGCCAAATTATTCGAGTATAACCTGGTTTGGGTCAGTTTACGCTTTATAATCCGCGAAGCGGATTATAAAACAGCGTAAACTGACCCAAACCAGGTTATACTCGAATAATTTGGCCAAGAATTAGAGTCATTCCTTATAATTTAATTCTAAAATCATTAAACAACTGTGTGTGTAAAATTTCGTTGCTTTTTATTAGTTCAAATTTGCCGCTCAATAATACAACCCTAGTAACGGAAGTGATGGGAAGCAAGGGGAGGTAAAAACTGATACATAGTCCTAGCAGCCATGTTTTTTGTTTGCATGTGGTAAGATCCGAGTTATTGTTTGAAGCTAAAGGTACATTTATTAAATCTGGAATTTTCCATGAATCCCGAGGACTGGAAATGAGAGCATTGCATGGATACAGACGATTCAGCTGGTTGTCAGGGGGGTGTGTCCCCATACCAAACCAGGTTATACAGAAATAATTTGTGTTCCTTTTTGGATATTAACCAATCAGAGGCTAGAATACAAACACAATTAAATTATTGCTGAATAAGTAAGGGAAGTTGATGATTGAAAAGTTAAAGTCATCACGTTTATCATAAAGCTTGGTTGTTAGATTACCATTAATGTAGAACTAAAGCAATACATGAGAAACAAGAAACTACACACGTGACCTAAAGTCAGTGACCGGAACATATATCGGTAAGCTTTTTCTAAAGACTGTACCAATATTGGTCCTATAGGTCATCTCATATTTTTAACTAGAAGTGTTCCTTTGATATACTATATTTTACTTAATTTCTATAGACTTACTATACCCTGAAAAAAAAAAAAGGAAAACAGGAACTACCTGTTTAAATGACCCCGACCACCGAGGTTAATCTAAAGTTTGTCCCTGCCTACCTGAAAAACAGACTGCCTCGGGCAGTCAGTAATTTCCAACTCTGGTTATGAGATGCTAAATGTTAAATATTTACAATTAAATGCTTATATTTACATTTTTAAATTCATCATAGATTGAGAAAGTCGATAAAATCATTTCTATATTAAGTCTGTATACTGTATAGGGGGAAAATAACTCGCGGTGTTAATATTCGCTATATTCATGGTGTGAATAAATCCGTGAATTCAAGAAACAGTGAATAAGTTTTCAATAACCTACATGTTATATTTGGAAATTTGAGAATAGACTACGATAAGTAAATATACGTGCAGTACATGGTCATTTTAGTAATTACGAATCATACTTGTCATTCAATTATTTTAATTATCACGCTTAACATTGATTTAGATCACCCAGCAGATAATAACCTGTATTTGTAAAAAAAAAAAAAAAAAACTGTTTTAATAGCCAACGCTACATGTTTCATCAATCAAAACACTAGGGTCATGGGTTTTGAATACCCGTACGTAACTATGTTACGACGTGTATTTGTTACCTGCATTATCATGTTTTTGTCGACATTTTGGTTTTATAAAATCATTCAAATAACTATCGAACTTGCTGATGTATATATAAATCTACCCTGTTGTTCGTGAAGTGAATACATAATGCTGATTAATGCCTTCTAGCTATGCTATGGATTACCCGGTAAATGGATATAGACATTGAAGGGAGGTACATGTAACCTTAGTTATATACCAATTCCGCGAATTCAACAAACTGCGATCGTGTCAGAGGAGAGAAAAACATGAAAATTACAACCCCTGAAATTAATCCCCTATACAGTACTTCAACCGAGAAATTAGTTGAAACTGGTTCCAGAAAAGAAGCTGAAAATGTTCAATAGTTTACAGACAATACTTGACACATGATGACTGAACAAGAACAGATAGCAATAAGTACATTGTAATTTAAATGACTCAGGTGAATTATAACCTGTTCAATCTTAGATCCATCTTTTTTCTAACACGAGGGTTGATCCAAAAGTTCATGGAATTTAATTATTTCTAAAATTTTATTGTGATTTGATGAAAGCAAACAATAGGCATATTTATAATATAGAGTCATTATGCAACAATACTGGAAAATTTCACTAAGTTCCAATTACCAATAAGGTCACATGAGCTTTCTGAACACTGATAGTTGTAAAATCCGGGGGAGACTTCGAAGTAACGTGAAGTTAAGTATGTCATGTCATGTTATAGGAGCATCTCACCCTCATGTTCAATTCAACTAAGTAATTCTACAGAATATTCTGCCTTTTTCTCCTTTTTTCTCTCAAGAAAAGCCTGGGTATCCACCAATCGACTTATCTTTATATTACATTCATATTTCAAAAATACTCCCCATCTTTCCATATGATGTTCCAATTCAGTAGCAAAGTCAAGCACAGTACGTCAGCGGTCAACATCCATCAACGCTTAATTTGTCTACGAGAAAAACAGACCCTCCAAAAGCAGCCACACCATGGAAGTTCTATTGTTCTTAAATTTCTCACGCCACTGGAAAATCAGTTGCTAAATGCATTTTTCTCCAGCCTGTATCAGTAGTATACCCCTTTAAGTCAGAGTGTTCCTAAGATTTTAACAAAACTTATAACTTGACTGAAATGTGACGTTCTCTAACAATTAAAAGATGAACAAGAAATCATCAACTAATAATCTAAATATCAAGTTAAATCAGTAAAACTCTCACATACAGGTATATTAGTGGTCAAGCAATCGTAATTATGACAAAATTCTCATTTTATTTGCCACTTGGCGCAGGTTTTTTCTTATATCACGTATTAAGAATTAAAATGATAATGAACAAGTAAATGTCTCCCCTGCATTTTAAAACATCCTTTGCTATGGCAACTGCCATAGAGTTACTATCATTAAAATTTAAAATATTTTTTTATCAAAAAAATTCAACAAGTGTCTATATTCTTATTTGTAATTTTCAACCACTTTCACAAATAAATAAATAAAATAAGAAGAAATTCCATGAACTTTCGGATCAATCCTCGTACATGTCAGTCATTAAATTTATATAATATACAGTATGCATAAGGGAGACCAAATGTATTATTACTGCATTAAGGAGACCAACCACTATCCATATGTAAATCAGTATTCAACCACTTTCACTAATAAAAAAATAAAATACGAAGAAATTCCATGAGCATTTGAATCAACCCTCGTACATGTCAGTCATTAAATTTATATAATATACAGTATGCATAAGGGAGACCAAATGTATTATTACTGCATTAAGGAGACCAACTACTCTCCACATGTAAATCAGTATTCAACCGCTTTCACTAATAAATAAAAAAAAATATGAAGAAATTAGTGATGAGACATCAGTTAATTTTCATAATCGATCATCGGTTGGAATCGGTTACTGCTTCTGATGAGATTTCACCGATTATAATTGGATTTCTTCATAGTTTTGTATACAAAAAGCAGACTATTACAATAATTTTATTTATTTCTTTAACATGAATATATAAAATACATAATATATTATTTTCTTTGTTGTTTTGCTTCTTTTACACTTTCTAGACCTAAAAATATTTACAGTGGACACCCAACATGGCTGCCTAGCGGCAGAAAACGAACTTCAAAAAGTCGTGGGGGGAATTGATCACTCTATATTTAAGGTAAATGTTGACTAAGTTGCATATTTTATATCTCAAATAAAAGACACAATTAATATTTTTTGAATAAAAAGAATCAGCTGATTGATCAAACCAAAGAGCAAACACAGATTTGGCAGAAAAAAAATTCACCCGGGGGTAAATTGAATGGGTCGGTCGGGTTATTACAGGAAACAAAAATAATTTTTTTTAGGCCCTATATATGCATCTTCGGTTCTTAATCACCTCTGCTTCGTGCTAGTTGGCTAGTATCAGATGCAGATGCCATTTTCTTCCGTTAAGAAGAAATAAATTTTAAACCAGAAATGGATAATTCCGGAATGTATTGTATTAGAAGTATGTTTCCGATGATCGATTATGAAAAACTATAATCGATCATCGGAATTGGTAGCATTTTTTTGTCGACAATCGATGTTTTCTGATTATCGGTACAACACTAGAAGAAATTCCACGAACTTTTGGATCAACCCTCGTACATGTCAGTCATTAAATTTATATAATATACAGTATGCATAAGGGAGACCAAATGTATTATTACTGCATTAAGGAGACCAACTACTATCCACATGTAAATCAGTATTCAACCACTTTCACTAATAAATAAATAAAATATGAAGAAATTCCATGAACTTTTGGATCAACCCTCGTACATGTCAGTCATTAAATTTATATAATATACAGTATCATAAGGGAGACCAAATGTATTATTACTGCATTAAGGAGACCAACTACTCTCGATCCACATGTAAATCAGTATTCAAAACTTGAGATTTTGATTACCCTAATAATTTACATGTTTAGTTACATGAACTAAATCTATTTACCTTTGTCATAATGCAAGAACTGTTTTACATTCAGCCAACTTTAACATTACACATGCATACAGTGTATGCCATGCATTAGGAAGACCAGATGCATTATTTCAACATTAAAGAAACCAACTACAATGGAACAATTAGACAGTATTCCAAAATGTTCATTCCAATACCATGGTATTTTCCCTTAATTTGTTTGTATTTAGATGACTTAAATCAATTTATCTCAGCCAGAATTGGAACAAAAAAACTAATCATAAAAGCGGCCAAACACATGAACAGACAGATGGACATGATGATTCCTATGCTTATATACACCCAAAGTTGCCAAAGTAGAGCAGATGCAGTGGTTAGAGCATCTACTCTAGAGTCGCGGAGAAAGAAGCTGATTCTTACATCGCGAGTTTGAATCCCACTGTGGGACATGGAGACCCGTTCTTCAGATGAGACAGAGGTATTAACCGAGGTCCCATGTCACAGTAGGTGCTGGCTCGATAAAGATCCCTCAATGCTCAATGGCCATAAGTGCTGAGTATAGGACAAAAATTTGCAGCTCTCCACCGACAAGTGGTGGCGTCTCCATATGAGTGAAAATTCTCAAGAGGGACGTTAAACAACAAACACTATACACTCAAAACTTTGTTTGCAGAAGATTTTGTGATACATGCTTTACAAGTATATATATTGTTCATAAGGGAATAAAAATGCTATAATATATCATTAAGGAAAGCAACTGAACTTAAATGTGCACTTCTAATTGAACTAAACAAAATTACCCTTTGTCAGAATGTAGATTTATAAACAGGAAGGCTGTTTTTCTTAATTTTTTCCATGTCAGATTCAGACTGTTCTTGAAAAAATTCTGGCATACACCCTGTAAAAGTGAACAGTGCAGATAATAAAGAGCTTCTAAATAAACTGCATAATATTTAAATGATCCACTTAAAAGGGATAACAAATGCATTTAACTCCATCAAGGAGACCAACTGATATCCATATATATATAAATCAGTACATGTATTTTAATTGTGATATTTTAATATCCTAGTAATTTACATGTTTAGTTTCATGAAATAAATCTATTTACCTTTGTCCAATGACCAATGAGCACAAGCACTGATTTTTCCTCTTTTTTCTTAACGGAATCACCAGGGCCAGTCTGCGGTCCATATGATTCTGGCATATGTACACTCTGTAAAATGCATATTTGTACCATGTACAGGCATATGAACAATATTTCTATACTACATACATGCATCATTAAACTTAATAATCTTTTTTTCCCAAAATTCATTATTCATAGTGTTTTGCTGTTAGCAAAATTCAACAAAAACTATACCGTATATATACTTGCCTATAAGGTGGTCCACCTATAAGTCAGTTGTATTTTTTGAGGTTATTTTGGAGGGATTTGCTATTGACCCGCTTATAAATCAGTACAACTTTTTGCCAGAATCAATTGACAATTTCAAATCAATGCTCTGATGTTTTAACCTGGTTTCAAAATACTAATCTTTTTATGACTCACCTATAAGCTGGACATAGAGTATATACAGTACCTGCATTATACATGCATTAGGAAGACCAAATGCATTATTGCAATATTAAAGAGACCATTGTGGCAAATGAAATCAATGTATGAATTGTATTCAAAACTACGGGTGTACTAATTTGTCTGAAGTATATCATGATATAATGTGATACACAAAGACTTTAACAGGATATGTACATATACCCACATGCCTAAATGTAACAACAGGAATTATCGTTCTACAATAATTTACTGAAATTGCCAATATGAATAAACAAAAGCAAACTTTGTTTCGATTGTATGAACTTTAAGTTTTCTTTTTACACCACGGTCAGATAATCTAACTATCCCCTGGTTGGCTACTGGGACCTTCGTTAGATTGCCTTATCGGACATGATATTTACTGAAGATTTGATTTTTGGTACTGACTTTTATACTCAAAATAATGTCTTTAATTGTTTAATTTCTTGAGTTCAATATCACTTTGATGTGTTCAGTGTTTACTTTGATATGTAATGATGTGTATAAGCGTGTATTTTCGATAATTTAAATTTCTAGTACAGAAATCGTCCCCAAGCTGCTGTTTCATTATCGTGTCATAGTATCTCTGAGAGTGCATTTTATTAACACCTCCAAATCACCTGGCCTGCGTAATTAAATTTAACTACCAAAAACAACAGCTTGGGACTAATAAGGTGTGATTATCAGCAATGGTCCCATGAAGCCTGTGCTAGACCTAATGGAAACGTTCAACAGACCGTAAAATTAGCATAATGGGATTATTGTGTACTAAGGTGTGAATTCAGCGGAGCGAGAATTTGTTGGACTTCGAGATAACGCATGTGTTTATAGCACTTGGGACCGTAAATCTACTTCGAGATAAGCGAGGTATTCGAGATTTCCGTGTTCGAGATACCGGGGTTTTTTAAAATCATAAATATAATAAAAACGGCCGGGACCGTTGATTCACTTCGAGATATCCGTGGTATTCGACATACCGGTGTTCGAGGTACCGAAGTTTACCTGTATATCGATACATATCTAGATTAATGAATACATCGTATCAAAAACAAGAAGCCCATGGGCCACAATGCTCACCTGAGCACATTGGCTAGGAAAAAGCACAAATCACTTCAGTATTGAAAAGTTTAAAGGGGAGGGGGCTTGGATTTTGAACTACCTGAGGATGCTTCCATATCAATATAACAAATGGCTTTACTGTTCTTGAGCAGAAGATTTTTAAAGATTTTTTTCCTATATATTCCCTTTTTAAAAATTTGATCCCCCATTGTGGACCCTCCCTAACCCCCCCCCCCCCCAATCATTTGAACAAACTTGAATCTACACTACCTGAGGATGCTTCCATATCAATATGACTAAACTTGGCTTTTCTGTTGATGAAAAGATTTTTTCCTATATATTCCTATGTGAAAATTTGATCCCACATTGTGGCCCCACCCTACCCCTGGGGTTTATGATTTGAACAAACTTGAATCTACACTACATGAAGATGCTTCCATATCAATATGACAAAACATGGCTTTGCTATTCCTGAGAAGAAGATTTTTCAAGTTTTTTTCCCTATATATTCCTATGGAAAACTATGATCCCCCATTGTGGCCCCACCCTACCCCCAGGGGTCATGATTTGAACAAACTTGAATCTACACTACCTGAGGAAGCTTCCATATCAATATGACAAAACATGGCTTTGCTGCTCCTGAGAAGAAGATTTTTGAAGTTTTTTCCTATATATTCTTATGTAAAACTATGATCCCCCATTGTGGTCCCACCCTACCCCCAGGGGTCATGATTTGAAAAAACTTGAATCTACACTACCTGAGAAAGCTTCCATATCAATATGACAAAACATGGCTTTGCTGCTCCTGAGAAGAAGATTTTTGAAGTTTTTTCCTATATATTCTTATGTAAAACTATGATCCCCCATTGTGGTCCCACCCTACCCCCAGGGGTCATGATTTGAAAAAACTTGAATCTACACTACCTGAGAAAGCTTCCATATCAGTATGACAAGACATGACTTTGCTGTTCTTGAGAAGAAGATTTTTGAAGTTTTTTCCTATGTATTCCTATGTAAAACTTTGATCCTCAATTGTGGCACCACCCTAACCCTGGGGGTCATGATTTGAACAAAGTTAAATCTACACTATCTGAGAATGCTTCCATATCAATATGACTTAACAAGGCTTTGCTGTTCTTGAGAAGAAGATTTTTCAATTTTTTTTTTCTGTATATTCCTATGTAAAACTTTGATCGCCCCTTGTGGCCCCACCCTACCCCGAGGGGTCATGATTTGATACAAACTTGAATCTTCACTACCTGAGGATGAATCCACATCGATATGACTAATTGTGACTTTGTTGTTCTTGAGAAGAAGATTTTTCAAGATTTTTTTCTACATATTTCTATGTAAAATTTTGATCCACCCATTGTGGCCCCACCCTACCCCTGGGGGTCATGATTTGTACAAAATTTAATCTACACTACCTGAGAATGATTCCATATCAATATGACTAATTGTGGCTTTGTTGTTCTTGAGAGAAAGGTTTTTAAAGATTTTTTTTCTATAAATTCCTATGTAAAATATTGATCCCCCATTGTGCCCCCCCCCCGCCCGGGGGTCATGGTTTTGTACAAACTTGAATCTACACTACCTGAGGATGCTTCTA
>NW_026889753.1:12147500-12280000 GCF_033153115.1 Saccostrea echinata | reverse complement strand
AAAAAATAGTGACTGCGCAGATTTATGCACTCAAGGTTCACTATTATTTGTATAAAACATTCAGTATAATATAATAAATATTGCATGTAGTTGAGTGTAATATTGAAAATTTTCACCCCTCGAAAACCAAATACGTCAAAAAGGGGATGGGTTTCTTTTCCAACTTCTACATAGTTTCGCCCCTGCAAAAACTGGTATAGACCTTGGAAATGTTTAAACGGGCTAAGAGAAATCAAATGCATCAAGAGTACTTAATTGTTTTTACCCAAGTTACATGCCAAAAAAGATTCAGAGAGATGTCACATAAAGTTAATGTTGATTTGAACTGAAGTTAGGGTGTCAAAAGTCATTCACGTCCAAAAGTGACATTGATCATGTGTGGTAGATAATAAACTCCTACGAGCTAAATATGCTGCCATAATCAAGTGAGGATCTTTCCCTAATCCTATATATAAATCCATTTACAATATTATATGCACTTAAGCAGCTGTTTATGACATTGTAAAATTATATAAACAAGACCGGTTTATATAATTTATATCAATTTATATAATTAATAATATAATTTATATATAATTTTATCAAGATAAGTGTATGGGGTAGAGGGAGCAGACATTGAGAATCAATGTTGTCGGACCTCATGAAACTAAACAAACAGTCTTCCAAATAACCCGGGAGTCCAATGCCAGGGACCTGTTAAATTTGCAGCAGGGCATGTAAAAATTGCCAAATTACATGTCCGAAGAGGGCATATGTGAATCTTCTTTCATTGTACGATCTTTACTTGCCATTTATTCTGTCCTTCCCCCATTATTCGCTTAAACGTTGCTATATGTAATGTCGATGGATTGCCGGTCTACATTCTCGATACGACCTGTCAAATGATTGTCAATCTAATCATTGAAGTGTTTAGTTTAACCTATTTGTTTTCTCGAAGTTGCTTGCTAAATTACGAGATGTTCATCAATGCCACATACTGTGGCACTACAGTCATGATCCCATTTCTGAAATTCAGTTCAGCTAAACCGGCCAACAAATGACCAGCATGCAACTCAAAAGTTATTTATGAACAAAAACGCTTCAGAAAATGGCAATCACAGGCCATGGTTGGTTTAAGATGCTGAAAAAATTAATATAAAACCTTTATACCTAATGGTTTTTTTTTGTTGCACAATACTGGTAAATGTAAGAATTTTGAGTAGGACATGTACAAATTTGAATGGGCTGGGTAAAAATGATAGGTCTACATGCCCAAAGGGCATGTGCTGAAAAAGAATTGTTGTGAAGACTGAACTAAAGCGACAGCGCCGGGTGATCATATAAAGTCCCCTTTATTACATAATAATTTGGCAAATAATCAACACATCAAGCTAAAATTTCCAACATATCTTAACGGTGAGAATTTTTATTTTTTAAGTTGAAACCTCGTGACCTGTGAAAAAAATGAAATTTGTATCCCATCTAAAGTCTTAAAATGTATCAAGGTAATTTTCGATACAAATTTGCGGTTGGGGTTATAAATGAAGGATAAAACCAGAGACCTCGGAATGGAATACTCGGAAGTCTCTGGTTTTATTCTATCCCCAACTGGAAGTTGTATCCCATCTAAAGTCTTAAAATGTATCGAGGTAATTTTCGTGGAATAAATGAGTGTTTTACAATAAAGAGACTCGACCAGAGACATCTGAAACGATTTATTTGACAAGAAAAAAGTCTCTTGAAGCGAACGATGTCATTTTAAAGTAGGTTAATGATTGATAATGATACATGAACAAAATACGAGCTTGAAGCGGGGGTGCCTGAAATTGAGTTAGATACCTTGTGGTAAGAATAAGTAGGGGTGCACCGTATATGAAACAAGTGCCTGTGATTGATAGTCTGAAATTTCTCTTCACCTAAATATTAAAAGCTTGCAGTGATCGCTATAAATCTATACAACAGTCAAGTTACATACGGTAAACTAACATAAAAACAAGATTACAACAGTCATGATTACAGAAGGTATATTTTGAAGACTCCAGGTCAGTAGGTGAATGGAAACAGGTAAACACACGTGGGACAGTCACCGCAAATATGAACCACAAAACGACTTGTAACATTAAAATGTAAATATTCATCTGCACACAGATTTTTGCATAATAATAATAATTTTTTAAAAAGTGTAAATTAAAATATAAAATAAACAAACCTCAAACCTTGTAACAAGGCTTGTTTTCCTACAAATCTTATTCTGGTTCTCTGTCACTGAAAATGCAGGGAACCAGGCTGCGTTATTAACTCGTACACAGATTTGTTGATACGAATAAACCTATAAACATATATACGAAATAAAATATTATCATAAAAAATGAAGAATTTCAAATTGCTTGAAAAATTATCTTTATGTAGTTTATAATAAATGGTTGTAATTGTTTATTAATTTCTATCTATCCATTAAAATTTGATACGTATATCAGCTTAATATGTGTTCGTCTGAACAATTATTGTTATTACACTCCCTGTCACATCTTCATAGTTAAGCCTGTAAGCATGGTAAGAAGGAATCAATTTCAGTTGAAGGGGACCAAAACCAACATTTTTCAGTTTCATTTGGTGGGGAGGGGGGGGGGGTATAAACCTCAAATGATCATTTTATCTCTGTCACTGAAGTGCTGAAAATAATGAAGGGAACTAGGCTGCGGCAATGATTTGTTGACTGAATTAAAATACGAAATAAATTATCATACATACGAAATAAAATAATTTCATGAAAAAATGAAGAATTTCCAATTGCTTGAAAAAAAAGAAGCTTTTCATGTATGTGATTTACAATAAATGGTTGTACTTTTATATTTTCTATATATCCATAAAATTTCACAGTATCAGTATTTCACTATTTGTAAACATTAACAATAATATTAAATAAATGTTACACTCACTGTGGCTTTGACTGAGTTACTGTCACATCTTCATAATTAAACGAGAATATTCCCTTCCGTAAATATTGCTATATATATCTGAACTGTTACCAATTAATCTTTCTTTGGTGAAAGAAAACCTCAGGGATGGAGAATAGGCCCGTACTTAATTTAGTTGGAGGGGGGGGGGGGGGTTGAGCACAACCAAACAACATTTTTCAGTTTCAGGTTGGGGGAGGCTACAAACCAAAAAAATTTTAATGAGTAAAAGAAAAATACATTATCAGAGGTTATTATTGAGGGGGCCCAAAAGCAAAAGAAAAATAGATCATCAGAGGTTATTATTGAGGGGGCCCGAGCATAAAGGAGCAATGTTTTCTATAGTATACCTAAATTTCAGCAAAATTACAGGGGGCCTGCCCCCCCCCCCCCCCCGTTCCTTCAGCCATGTATTGTATCAAATCTGCTTCACCCTGATTCAGATTTTTTTTATAGCCAGCATATATATTCTATTAGCAGAGGACCACATTATATTAATAAACAATTATTAAATTACAGCTATTTTTTTCTTACAGGGTCTGTTTCATTTATACTATATCATGATGATCATGTCCTGCATGATGTTTACAGAAATTAAGTTTAATTTAAATTTTTAAGCTAGAAACAGCTGCGTCAACTTGGGAGACTATTTTTTCAACGTTCGGCCTAATCTTTAAAATATTTAATTTGTTTGTGGACTTGCATAAAAGAATTAAAAAATATAGGGGCCTATCATTTAACTTTATTTCGAATTTCCTTCAGGATTTTATATACCGAACTATAGTCTAACGATTATTTAAAATCATACTTTTTCTCTTGGAAGCTAAATTACTAGGCAAAAAAACAAAAACAAAAAACAAACGAATGTTTGTCTTGTGTATTCTTAATTACAACTTATTACTGTATCATTTTAGTTACTTACCCAAATTTCTCAACATCCATGGTGTTCAGGGGTCATTTTCTGAAAACTGAAGGGGCATTCCGATGGCATTCGGAACAAATGACGGAAAGCACTTGCTAAGAATTCAAAACATGGTTCATAAATTACAATATTTTTCCTTTTTAGGTTTTTAACATAAAACATGGAAAACTAAGTTAAAGAAACACTCATTTGAACAAATCAAAAGCGGAAAAAATATATATGCTAGATTTTTTGTTTAATTGCATGTTTTTCATGGTCTCCAAAATGCAGAAAAATTATCCTTTGAAATTATACGTAGGTTATAAATTCTTTTCTTTTTTAGGGAAGATGATAGAAATTAGACAACTTTTGAATGTTAAATAACAGAGTTAAAGATTAATAATATTTAATGACAGACTGTTTATTTATCTATAAAAAGACATTTGCAATACTGATGAGGTCAAAATAATAGGGAGACCGAAAAAGGTCGCCTTAATCCAGTGGTCTCCCTAAGCCAGAAAATATATCCTCCTTGGTCTCCTAAAGCCATAAGTCATATATATATATATATATATATATATATATATATATATATATATATATATATTTCATATACTACATATACTAACATTTAAACAATGAAATGTGAAGATAACAAACAGGCATCATGCTCTAAAGTCTATTTAAACAATTTAAATTTTGAACAGTGCCAACACGACCTCTGAAAACATAGGTGGGATCAGGTGCCATAGAGGAGTAAACATCCCTTTCGACCGGTCACACCCGCCGTGTGCTCCTTGTCGTGATCGGGTAAACGGAAAAATGAGTTGACAATTCAGTGGAAAATAATGGTCATATAATTTTTATAAAAGACACATTTATATGATACCCTATTTACTAGCTGGATGTTTTTCCCCAATAATTTTTTAGCCCCAACTTCAAGAACCTTTTTTAAGGCAAGAACATCAATCATAAATACAAAATATTTTCGGTTAATGTGTAATTTCCGTACATCAATTATGCATCTACATCTTTTATATATGTAGTCGACAGTTTTTTTACCTGTCGTTTGTGCCATTATGGAGTGGTTGGTCTCCTTTATACCAAAGAGTATTGCTGACATCAATGTCGTCCTTGGAGTGGAAAGGGCACACTAATTTAAGGTCCCAATTCAGCATTCCAGAGATCATGGACTCAAAAAGACCTACTTTTGGGGGACCTTAGAAGAGGAAAGGTAGGATGGAAAAAGCAGTTTATTAAGATTCCAGAAACATTTACCTCAGTATATACAAATTTGTTTAAGGCAACACATGTGAATTCCTATTCTTAAAACCAATACTGTTTGAAATGTTCATTATAATGAAAACTGGGATTTTGAATCAGATGATGTTCAAGGATACATACAAATAATATTCATTCATATTCTACTGTTATCTTATGTACATTAATATAAACATTATTTACCTCTAACATAAACCACGACTTCCCCACCTATTCTTCTGTACTTGTAGTAAGTCTGACAAACATACTTCCCCATATCATGATAATCAATGTTATTAACTGTGAGGTAAAACAGGTCAGTGACGTCATCACTAATTGAGGAGCCCGTGGAAACTTCATATTTTTCACTATCCTCGGGATAAGGGGTGATCATGCTGGTGATCTGTTCTACTCCCCTTGGGCCAATTTTTTCCCAGAATACCTTAATTGTGTCAAATTCAAATCGTGTTAGTAAAAAGACATTTGATATCTCATGGTTGGGATAATATACCAGTTTCTAATAGGCATTTTTGGTATAAAAAAACTCTATGTAAAACTTAAAGCTTATGATTCACAATTATCACTACGTCATAAATACCTGAATGGGTTCATTTATATTTTTCTTCCTACATCCTAGCCGTAAGTCAGTTTTAGTATCCACGGGGACGACGACTAGTTTAGGAGTGTGGTTGACCGGTGGGTCCACGGAAAAGGCCAGCAACCGTGGGGCATCAGGGTTTGGAGGATTCTGACCCCTGCGTTTTCCGATTACGTCACATGTAATTAGCACTACTGTCAGGTAAAGTACTGAAAAGGAAATGGCCAAAGATATAGAATAGCCTGAAAAAAAAATATTCTTTTAATATATTTATTATAAAATAAAAATTGATGGAAAGCAAGATTAATTTTGATTGATTTCAAGTAAATTTAATTCTCCGAATAAGACCAATACTTCAGTTCATTTGAACCAATAGCTCACTTTTCCTTCTTTAGTGAAATTGCACACCTGTTTAAACCAGTTGATAACGTGGGTCTATATTTTAATGAAGACCATTTTTGTCTTTCAGAATGCTGTATGTATGATTTGGTTGATGTTAATATAATTATATAGTGAACCCAAATCGGTACATACAGGCTAGTAGAAGATAATTTATATGCGAAGATAGTAGAAAGTGTGGGATGTTGTCATCTATTGTGACAGGCATACATAGTTATAACAGTACCAAGTAAGTGTATTAATTACCATCAAAAATCAACATAATTAACATTTTGTCACTATTAAGTTGAGTCTGTTAACATTTTATTACTTTCAAGTCCCTCATTTATGACAGTCAAACAGAATTGCCAAGATAATTCTTATGATAATTACTCTACACCAGAGTAATATCTTACTTCTGGATAGTAGGAATACTATTATCTTTCATCGAGTCTATAGAGGATTCTTAATGGCTGAGAGTGAAGACTTTAACGGTCTTCAATCTTGTTTTAAAACTACTTGGAATAGCCTCACTAGTATATTGTGAAACTTTGTTAATTAATATTCCCTTTTTTTCTTCAGTCCGTCCTGTCATAGATTTTGAACATGTTTCGGTCTGCATTTTCTATCCTCTTTCACCAAAAATTTAACATGAGTTTTGAGGCATGAAATAGAGATTCCTATTGGAGGCTGAACCATTTTCATGTGAGAAAAGTCTACTGATTTTGAGAAATTTGAAATAAACATGTTAACTGGTTTAATAATGCATTTTTGGTAATTTTTGGTAATTTTTTATGTCACGAAAATAGAAAATCAAGTTTCGAGGCATGAAATAAAAATCAAATTGAAAAGTATTTCTTGCGAAGATGGTCATGCATTACCAATGAATAAGGGAAAAAATAAGAATATATCTGTTGGTGCAATGAATATGTTATAGACAAATAAAAATAAATATTGGGCTTGCATTTTAATAACGCCGTTGTCTCTTAAAACAACTGACATATTGGTCCGATATTTTTAAAATTATTTTTTGTTGAAAAATTAATAAATTCTAATAAATGATTAAATATTCACACTTGTAGTTGTATACAATTGTCTTTTTCTCTTAAACTGATTTGTAAACAATATCTTTTGTAAAATGTTGCATAGAGTTGCATATTCAGACAAGAGGCCACAACAGGGGATAAAAATCTTACTTAGGAATAGATAGGGAAAGTCTTTAAAAATCTTTTTCTCAAGAACAGCAAAGCCATGATTGGTCATATAAATATGGAAGCATCCTGAGGTAGTGTAGATTCAGGTTAGTTTTCAAACGATGCCATTAAATCTTCACTAATTCTTAAATGGTGCATTCTTTTCGAAACTCAATTTACAAAAGTTTCTCTTAAATGAGAGCAGATGTTTGATAGATGTACTGTAGTTTAATACAAATGTAAGGACCCCTCCCTCATTTTTTTAAATGTATACAATTGCTTTCTAAGTATTCAAAGTAATAAGGAATTTTGATAAAATGTTAATACTTATATTCGTTGGAGGGTCTTTTTTATATAACTATTTCTGACCTTGACCAACACTTTATGAATCAATGGTAATTACACTGTACACAATGTAAAGAGGTAACGCTCTTAATCCAAGCTTAAAATCTGACCTACTGTTTAAGAAAAAATTATGGAAGAAAACAACAAGATTAACTGAAACCTTCAGCATAACATCTGCATGTACATTTTTGAATTAAATTAACTATAACCTTATTTGACCAAACTATTTATTTGAAAAAAGAAGATATTTCTATTTAAAGTATTTATTCCGACTGTATATGTATGTATATGGGAGAAACTGATCATTGTATGCTATGCTATCCACTTCCACATTACACGATATCTCTTTATTCATTTCTTATGTATGAACTCTACTTGAGAACAAAGACTGAAATTCTAAAGCTTCAGTAGAGTACAATTAATCTTTTACCATTATGCTTCTTTAATGTGATAGATAATAATTTGATCATTAAACACAGTTGATTTAAACGACGGGCGTCAATTTAGAAAAAAAAGTGTTTATTGATGCCTTTGGTCCTCATGTATCTATAGAAAAACAAATTAACAGTGGATTTCAAGTCAATCATTTTGGTATAAAAACATTTAAATTTATAATGTTGTATGTACTTTGTATTGTTAAAATATTGTAGAAGCATTGTAGGTATATGCAATATTACTTTGATGAATAAAACAGTGAGTATTAAATTTTAATTCTTCATTCTTCTTTTTACTATTCTTTACAAAAGCAATTCGTCTATTACCTCTTAGAAACGAAGAAATTTCTTCATTTTAAGTTCAGACATTTTGAAGAATGGCTTGACGTAAAGCCGATTCAAAGATTCCAAGATGCACCAAACTTCCTTTATGATGATATCTTTTAATATTAATATTATTATATATATTGTTATATAAACAAACACGGTGCATATACATGCAGCTTGCGTCTTATTATGTAAGACACTTAATCCCAGTAATCAATGATCTAGACGGTATTTTAAGTGAAAAACAAATATAGCATTGAGAATGGGGAATCAATAATCAGTACCTATATGGGAATTTCAATTGTTCCTTTTTTATTGACATTAGTTAGCAAAATTAGTAAAGCTTTTAAGAATGCACAGAATTATGATACTGAACACCATTTTGGCAGGTTTCTTTTGTAGGATTTGATTTTATGATATACAATCCGTTTCCTGACATTTAGATGGGTTTTACCTTCGGGGAAGGAATTTGAATCAAACAGCAAATGGTAGAAACCACGGTACTCATGAAAAAACACAGTGGTCATAAAAAAATTAATTGTATTTTGACATGGTTTAAACTGTACTCTCAATATTGTTCTTAATATTTATCTTAATCTATATAAGACCTTTCTTCGCCTCAATCCTTCTATATCATTGTTACATTGTTAAACCCATCACACAATTTTTCCAGTATGTGTTCCATAAAAAAAAACTTAAAACAAAGAGTTAAAGCCCCCCACCCCATTTTCTCCTAAATTATAATAAAAGCAGGGGAGACAATCGATTATCTTGTTACTCTCTGTGATGAAATGTTAAAAATTCTCATTGTTTATACACTTACCTTTAGCATACCGTTCAAATTCCATTCCAAAATAAGTCAAAATATTTAACATAGAATATATATCCCAGAGCACATAGAACACAATATTTTCACATTACAGATCATCTTGATTGCCTATCTAGCACCTAAACAACCTACATAGATAAGTAATGTGTGACCAAAATGTGAAATCCTAGGCCTTGTTGTCGGTCAAATTGACGAAATCTAACATAGTCTGACATGGTTCAAACTTCACAGGCTGCGATCCTACAGATGCAGGCAATATTCATATCCCTGTTGGGACAGTTGTACTAATGCATCTGCTACATGACTTGACTGTTATGTAGTTTTATTCTTGTTAATTTCACTTTTATAAATCCTTAACTTGTTGAGAAAACATACTGGTGGTCTTCAAATTCTTTAACAATGCCTCAATCGATCTGGTTCCAGTGAATGAACAAATAGTTTAAAGAAACCTTCTCAACCAAAACAATCATTTGCAAGTAAGTTGGATCCAACGTCACAATAGATTTAAAATGTATAATACGTACACAGAAGCCTGTAAACTTTAAAATGAATTGCAATTATAGGTTAAATACTTATTTTTTTTTAAGTAAACACACCACAGACCCCATTTAGGTACAACAAGGAGCTCACAGATATAAGTAAAAAATACAAGAAGCGTGATGTTGAAGGTCAACTCACTTTGACATTACAATCATATAATATTCTTGTTCAAAAGAGTGTACATGCGTCTTAACTGTATGCTTCTGACAACCGCAAAAACATGAATTCAGTCATTAATTAGAGAATGGGACATGTGTGAGCCCCGGGGTCAGCGCTTGACAATGTTTCTCACAGTCCTGTCATAATATGTACATATTTATTTCACTGGTCAGCAGTATCCAAATTATGAAGTTATTAAATCCTCATAAATTCCACCAGGGATTACTTGACCTCTAGTATTGAGCGGATTAATAAAGCATTAATGGCTTTAGTCGATATATATTGGCAGGTGCTATGTTTTGTCATTTTTAGGCATAACTGTTTTTAAATAAATGATTCAATTACTTATATATATTTATGTATATTAAAAAAAATCATTTTTTGAATGAATTATGCGTATTGCAAGTAATGAGAAACGAAAACAACCCTTATATTTGTAAAGGTGAAAATAATGTGTGTCTTGCTGAAGTGTCTTTTTAACTTTCTCTTTTTAAAATATCAAATTTAAAGAATACGAAATATAGCGTCAAGTACGAGTATTTTAATAGAACAATTAATTGTATAACCATTGAAGAAAAAAATTATGTAAATGAATTTGTGCTGTAGAATTAAATTTTTTAAGACGCTTAAAGTTTGCAAGACATTTCACATTTCGGAAAGAATTAGAAATATCGTATGAATAATATTAATGATGATACTCAATAATCATACTAGATAGAATAAAAACTACAATAGATTTGTAAGCAGAGATAATGTACGCACAAAGTATATTGACAATGTGTTGTGTCGTTAATATTGTGTTAAATTTTATTCAATTCGTCACATTCTAAATTTTAGTTTTTAATACATTCACCATGAATTATATTTTTTATATTTATATTAAATTTACTATTCTAGTAATTTAGTTTCTTTCTTTCACTTATAAAAAGGCAATATGAATGATAAGATTTAACTTTCATCCCCTTTCAATGATGGTGATTTAAAAAAAACAATCTGCAGGTGCTTTGAACACCCCTTCCTTCAGTAACTGCGATCTTTAATGAAAGCCAGACATTTGGATTATTCTTATTTATAAGATGACACTGTTTGTTACGATCTGCAATATATCGAACGGAAAATTGGGTTAATACAATACTCATTCAATTTGTACAATTTTTAATAAACTTAAGGCTAGTTATTTTGTAAACAGTGTGTCAGAAAAAATCTTGCAATACGTCAACCAAAAGCAATCATTTACACAAGTCTCGCAATAAATCCGAAGAGAACCAATTTGCATATATAATGTGAGATTTATGTTTCTGCATCTTCTTCAAGACGTTTTTCCCCTTTTCGGTCTTATTTCACTGAAATGATAGGGTTGTTCTGGTGATTTTGAAGTCTACAGCTAAAAGGAGCAATTATTTAGATTTAATGTCTCTACATGATGCATTTGAATTTGCCTAATTAAAGTCTTATTCTATAAACAGCCATTGTGCATTGCACAGAACTGTCTGCCTTGTGATCAATACGAGGACTTGGTTTGTTTGGATGTTGCTACAACATAATTTAAACCTTGTTAAAGAAAAAGATTGAATTGAGAACTTCCGAAGAAGTTTTGTCTGTTTAGTGTAGACACAAAGCATAATAATTATCGACAATATTCTTTTTTTACCCTCATTAGAGTTTTTACCCTATACATATACCTCTGAAATGTACTTTTTCCCCCATTTTTCATCTGGGTAAACAAAGATCACTTATAAAGAGCAAACATTTTCATTGGAGCGGTCTTTTTTCAACTTGTTAGGTTTCATTGCAAAATCAAAATGGCTTTGAATGAATTAAAGATAGAAAATCTACAAAGCAATTACACCCCTCCCCCTAAAAAACAGAGATGAGTCACAAAATTTGAAAAAAAAAATATCATATTAACATATCTTTAATGCTAATTTTGGTGTTATATAAATGTCGTTTTTTGCAAAGAGTAAGAAGACATTGATCAAAATCCAACCAGCATCAGTTTTAAGATAAAAATTGATAAAACATGTTAAATTTTACCATTTAAAGCCATAAAATTGATTCCAAAACTCATTTTGTCTATTTATTCTGAGATATTGCAAATTTTTCTCCTTTACCTTTTAATGTGAACGATATTTGACGTTAATAAATTTTTCTCTAGGGCAAATTTGACACTTTCCAAAAATATTTTTTTCAGTGCTTTTAATTTGTCAATTTTGAAAGTGCAAAGTGTTACGGAGTCACGACTTAGCTTTTACGCATATAGCATAAAAAATGTTATAATGAATGTTGAAGTCATTTTTATTAGAGCAAGTCAGCTCTTATTTTATTGGAGCAAGTCAGCTCTATGTAACGGTAGGGACCACGGTGCCACAGTTCTGATATTTTTATTGAGTATGAATTTATGATTGTTTTTGAAAAATGACCGTGGAGCTACATCAGTCTCATACATATTTCCGTTCATTAATGAGTGTTAGAGTCTGCGTGAATGCTGACAAAAAGATATGCCTGGAGCTTTCAAAAATACAGAATTTGGTAGATTCATAATGCAAAAACAATCCTATTTGTGTGAATACTCTGCTGTACCTAAATCTGTAGGGAACATTGATATTGTGAGTAGGAAGCTGACATTATGTAATTACTGAATGAACTTTAAGTGTGGAAGAAGGAAATCGGAAGTTTGATAACAAGAGGAAGATTTATTAAATCAAAACCATACATAACGGACAAGATAGATATCCTCACAAACGAACAAAAATCTTAATAAGATACCACGGAATAATTATTGATACAGAATTATAAAAGCATAATGAAGTAGGAAGGGAATCTTATATCATTGGCGGATAGCATTTACATTCATGAACCGCACACATTAGAATACTGAGCTTATTAATAAAACACAAAGGCTCGTGACTTACACCAAAGCATGCCCTCACAGAATATCCTGGAATCAGGGTATTGATGTGAGACACTGAGTCTCCTCTGAGGTCCCCTGCATGTCGTATAGATCCCTCCGGTAAAACCCTGAGTACTACTGTATCACACTGTGTATAATGTGTTTACTCCTAGTTGTTGACCTATCCTTAATATCCGGGTTTGGGATTAATAACCATATTGTAATAAGACAGTGTATACATCATTTATTTTTTTTAAACAATTAAAAGAAAATGAAGTGCTGCATTTAGGCATACAGTTGAAAGGTTTATTGTGCAAAAATAAAGGTATGTCTAGAGACAGTAACATTGTTGATGTACTTTTATCCCGATGCAGAACGTGTCATATGCCAGCTTACACCTTAGAGGACTAGACATAATTGGCAAACAAATTATGAAATCTGCCTATTTTGTGTAACAAGAAGGAAAAACATTTCCAATTCAACCATACTATAGCACATTGAAACCAAAATATAACTTAGTGTAAAGCTCAAAAGATAACAATTATTGATTAAGATATAGAATCATTAGGTCGGAAAAATAAAAATACGTAAAACTATTTTAAAATTTTCTTTCAATTTCTCACAAACTCAGGGTTCATTCAATTTTATGGCATGAATAGTTCATTAAAATGATTTAAAAGATACCTTAAATCCATATTTACATGATTAAACGTGAATAGTTATTCATTATACATGGAGAAATATTAGAATATCAACTGGTTAAATTTACTCGGGAGTTCGAATAGGGAGGGCATTATTCCGTCCCGGTTTCCAGTATATGCTTTATCAATTATAAATGTCAGATAAAAGAGAACTAAAGAAAGCACTAAACTCAAAACCGTCTAATTGTCTTATCAAGAACAACCGTTACTTGTAAGCTAGTCACTTATTGGTTTGGTCCCCGTTCATGTATTTCTGTATCCTTAGTTTGTATGGTTGTCGACCATTAGTTTTAGATTTAGTAGTAAATTACAGGGTCAGAGAACAATTCGAGAGATAAAATTTCAATGTATACATAATGTATCAACATTCTTATTAAATGACAAATATCAGTAATTAAGATCTGCAGTATCTAACTAGAATACCCAGCCAGTCTAACACAAATATGATTTTTTTTAATACAACGTATATAAACTAAACATTTGAGAATAACGTGCTGACACATGCCAGAAAAGTAGTTACTTTTTTTCCTTTGCCTGTTTTAATTGATCATATCCTCTGATTATCTCCCCATGAACTCAAGAACACTTTCACAGTAAACAAAGATTTAAATCCCCGATTCAACTGACTGATGTAATTTTTTTTTTCAAAAACACTTATTAGTGTCTACATAAATTAAAGGACACAATGCTGTTCTGCAGAAGTTGTGTCTACGGTTCAAGGCAGAATGAAACATAGTTCGCTAATGACTGGGGAATGGGGGAGGGTGCCTGATATACGTAATGCTTACAGCTATGCTTAATGAAATGTTTCATTTTTTCAACATATTTTCAGACGCTCGAAATTAAAGTTCAAGAAGTTTTTTGTGCACGAAAAGCGGCATACAAGAATATGTTAGATGCACCTATTTCTTTATTATCTGTCATTTCATTTCTTTCCCTACATTATTATTCAGAGAAGTTATTTTCATTTGCTTTTTATTTACATTTACATATTTATTTTTGCCCTGTCCATCCGTCTGTCTGTCTGCAAAAACTTTAACCATGGCCATAACTTGATTGGTTCGAGCTATGCCTTTCATATTTCACATGTGTATTCCTTGTGACAAAACCTTTCTTTGGGTACCATCATATTTGACCTTTTGGCCTTGTCCTTGGAGTTTGACCAAGTTTTGCAAAATTTTACTCAACTTTAACCTTGACCATAAAATTTGAACAGTTGGTGCTAGCGCTTTTATATTTCACATGTCTAATCCTTGTGACAGGACCTTCCTTTGGATACCAACAACTTTGACCCTTTGACCTTCGTACGGTTGGTGCTAGGGCTTTCATATTTCACACGTGTATTTCTTGTGCAAGGCATTTCCTTGGGCACCATTAATTTTGAACATTTGACCTTGATGTTTGACTTACTTTTGAAAAACTTTAACTTTTTCCATGTCTTTTCAATGGTTGCTGCTAGGGCTTTCATATTTCACAGGTATATTGCTTGAGACAAGATCTAGCTTGGAGTACAAAATATTTGATTTGCATTTGAGAAACTTTAAGTTTAACTTTCGCTTTAAGTTGCCATACGGGGGCATCAGTGTTTCACAAACACATCTTGTTTTTCCTTGTCATATAAACGGAGTAAAAATTATTGTGAGTATATGGATTGTAATTAATTTACTCATGAAAATGCATGTATCAAAATTATAAATAAGCAGTTGGACAAAGAAAATGTAAATATGTGAATAAGAATTGCATATATTTATGAAACTGTCAGTTTTCATATTGTAGGGTTAAAACCTTTAGAGTCTTTTTATGATCAACTTTATATTATTAGGGTTGTCATTATTAAAAATTCAATTAGCGAGCAATAAATCTCAACCCCTCTTATTGTATTAATTTGAATAATTCAATATTAACTGTTTAATATGCCATGTCTCTTAAAAGTAAAAATGTAAATTCGTTTGAAATGTTTTCTTACAGGTGTATGCCTAAAAAATTATCTAATATGCGTTGTTTAAACAGATCTTTTTAGGATGTTCATATTCAACTTGACAATATTAATTTCCAACTGCAAGAAGATGAGAAAAGAAATACATCAAATGTTTATATTGTAGTAATTTAACTTAAAACTTGAAAAGTAGACTTTACCCAAATCTCGAAATGTTGTTAACTAATTGTACAAAATGAGGGACTCCATCTATTATAATACTATTGCAAATCTTAAGTTAGGAAAAGCTTGTTATTTCTTGTTAGGGAGATAATGAATGCTTAAAATATACTCTTGATGACCGTGTTAATTTCCTAGGGCTTCTAAATGTAAAGCTGAAGATTTCTAGATAAATACAAAATCTGAGCGCTAAGCCTACCATCCATCAGATTACGACTATCAGAAAATTAAAGGGACTACATGTACTTTCAGTTTGTTACAATAAATAAAATTGCTTTTCTTAAAGGTACGGGAATATTGAAGAACAATTGTTATTTTTAGGAAATCAATTCTTGATACTTATGCAGTTTTATTCAGTGTTTTTGCGATGGTGAAGATCTAGAAAAATGCGTATATCTAGCTGGCCTTGTATTACTTTATCCTACAAAGACGATTTCAAAATCGTTCTTTTTCATTGAACACTGAAATATTAGTATTTTGATACGAGACATACATCAAGTCTTGTGTAAATAATCGTGAATGGTTATTCATATTACCTATTAAACTAACGAAGTGTGTAAATTAACAATAGAGTACAAGACAGGTATTATTGATGATCTACCATTAAATTTTACTGTCATACAATACGAATTTTGAAATAGCCTTGGACTAAATAGTATAAAATTCAAATTCTTGGGAGTTAAAAAAGATATATACAAGTACATCCTTTCAACAAGAGTCAGCATAATAATACTGGGAAATAGTAAGACAATATTTGCAGAAATAAAAATAGAAAACTAAAGTTGATATACCTTGTATGTAATAATTTGAATTTTTTGTTGTAAATAGAGGATTAAAATGTCAGTGTTCTTTAAAGTATTCGTCCTATATGTATTCACTATTTTTGTCTATGACACACACAGGTAGAACCAGGTGAAATGACTAGTTATCCACTTACCTCGCTTTGTTAACTCCATTAGATGGACTTCTGTACCATTTTCTCCTTTCAGCTGTCACAGAACAAAATCACAAACATTAAATTATGTCTTCTTCTAATAAGAAATTTTTCTTTTTCGAATTCCAGTAAATTCCACCATCTTGGATTCACTGCGGTTGCCTATTTATAACTCTACCCCCTTTAAATTGCACTGCAAACATGTCATGTTTAAAGAAAAAATTGTGGAATCATTGAACTATGAAGTTGAGCTACAATAACAAATTGAACTTAACGAACTTCTAGGTCGTCTGATGTTAAAAGTTTATTTGCATGACCTTATTAACCACTTGCTGATGTTGATTTCTCAATATGGCAATTTTATTAATATCCAAAATTCAATTAAATGCACTAACATTCGTATGGCTACAATAGTGCAATGTTAGTTGTTATCGGAAGCAAAAGGCAAGAAGAGTTGTATATATTATAAGTCGCATTGAAAGACCGGCCAATTCGTCAAGGTTACCTCATTCACACCTTTGGTGTTCATTTAAATCAAAAGTTGGAAAGGTTTGATTCAAATGAAAATTAGCTTTTTTTCTGCAAGTACATGTAGTTTTAGCTGAATAAAAAAAATGTCCAGATCATTTCCCAAGTTGACTGTTTAAGGATTGATTTTACAAAGCTGTTGTTGGAAAATTATATTAAAAGGCTTTGCTGAAAGAGTTAATACTAGTACTATTAAGAAGTTTGTAAAACCAGAGAATGGTACCATAAAAAAAAAGAGCTATTCTGTACGAAAAAGGAAGATTGCATTGGAATTGAAAATCAAACTTAAAAATCCAGTTAAACATTTCATACTGAGAGCAAGCACTGAAAAAGCCCTGGAAACTTCAAATTCTTAGATGTGCCGTAAAAGATAGAATAGTACCTTAAAAAGATTCAGAAAGAAAGTGTTCTGTAGAATAAGATGGAAGTGCCTGTAGAATAAGAGGGAAGTGTATTAATAAAAACTGTCAAAGAGATTGTTTACCAAGAATTCGAGAATGGTATCATCACAGACACCGAGCACAAAACAGCCCGTTCTGTATGACCACAGACTTATACTGGTGATGTTCTGTAGAACAAGAGAATAGTATCGTGATACATGCTGTGATAGACACCTGCATTGGTAATTGGTCTTGGGGACTACATAATATTAACTGTTAGTCTATACTACATATATACACGGATGTGTAATTGAGTTTAAAAAATAAGTCAAGTGTACTTTTTGGCTACTTCATGCATTAACTGTTTACATTTTAAAACCTTCTATGTTTTTCAAACTTCAGGAGGTCATCTTTCATGTACGTCACTGAATTATAAATCACAAAGATATGTTAATACATTATAAATGTAAAATTTGTTTTCCTAATCAATTGCTTATCATATTTGTCAAAGATAAAAAAAATGAAAGATGAAATGTGAAAAAACAAAAGAAAATATTTTTTTAAATCTTTGAATTGAACAGCTCGATCTTAAGATTGTAAGGACACAAAGACAATCGAACAATTTTGAAAAAAAAAATGAACAAAATTGAATTAAATTTGAACATGATCAAAATTGACTTAGCTAATATTGATCAGTGAATAATATGAACGATTTGAGTAAATATAGACTGATGCTACAACATTGATATAGAATATATGAAGCAAAACGTAAAACTCTTTTACTGTAAAATTCAACTCGTAAATGTGCATACTTGTCATTGGCAAAAAGCAAACTTGGTTTGTTAAAAAAACCCATTCTGATTCTACATACAAGTAATCCGCAGTTGATATTAAAAAGATGCGTGAATTTCTACCTGCTAATATCTATGGTTTTCAGAGACCAAATATTCCAACAATCTGTTGGAATTTCCATGGGTAGCTATTGTGCACTCAATTCGATATTTAGATATATCGACGACGTTTTATTAATAAACATTTATTTCCATTCCTGTGTTGTTTCGGTATATCCCATTGAACTCGAAATAAAAGACGCCACAGAGTGACACATCTGTTTCATATTTCGATGGCAAACAGACAAAAAAAAAACTTGATTATAAACGTGATGACTTCAGCTTTTCTATCGTCAACGTCTTTTACTTATGTAGCAATATACAATTATCATCTACGTATGGAGTTTATGTCTCCCAGTTTATTCGATACGCAAGAGCATGTTCTACGTACGAAATATTTCTAAAACTAGGCAGGCTATTGACAAAAAAGATGATAATACAAGGATATCAACAATCTCGTTTAAAGTAAGCATTTTGCATATTTTATGCAATGACCTTGTTTGCGAATACAATCTGTCGTTAGTTAGAATGTTGACATACAAATTGTTAGGCTATTATTTTCACACTGAATTATGTACAAATTTTTTGTTTACCCGATCTTGACAAGGAGCGCATGGCGGGTGTGACCGACTGGCAGGGGATGCTTACTTCATCAGGACACCTCATCCCACATATGTTTTCAGAGGTCCGTGTTTGCTCTGCTCATAAATTGTATCGTTTATATCGACTTGAATGATTCATTGTATGATGTTTTACGTCCCATTCGAGAATGTTTCACTCATATAAAGATGTACTGGCTAAGGACCTCGAATTAAGACCTATACTCGGTACTCACGGCCTTTAAGCTGTTACGGTTCGTTGCAACACCTACCTTGATACCTCGGTTGTTAAGATGTCATCCGAGAGACCCGTGAATTTCACTTCTAATGCCGGGCGCTTGGAGAAAGAACAGTCACTACCAATGCTTACATCTTATGTTTGACGCAGCTCGGCGAACGAAAGTCGAACCCAGACCTCCCGATCGCAAAGCGAACGCCCTACCACTAGGCTACCGTGAGCGGTTCATGGATTTTTGAGAATGATCACTGTTCATTATTTTCACATATAATTTATAAAATAATACAGGGAACTGGACATTTACAGATAAAATGAATTTTATACTGGCCTGCCTTTGGTACACAGTTTTGCAAAAAAATCCTTCTCTTTTTGAAATAGAAAATTCTCATGATTATTTTAAAAAAAAAATCAATATTTCTAGCTACCGGATATCTTTCATTAAAATGTAGATTTCAAACGTCAGAAACGTTCTGATAAATTAAATGTTACGGTAACACTTTAATACATTGAATAATATAAATGCATTGAAAAAATATGTTTTAAAAACGTTTGACATAACTTTCACATTTAGGTCTTTTTAGTCTCCTTGACGTGTACATTCGACCATGAA
This sequence comes from Saccostrea echinata, assembly GCF_033153115.1. Classification (NCBI taxonomy): domain Eukaryota; kingdom Metazoa; phylum Mollusca; class Bivalvia; order Ostreida; family Ostreidae; genus Saccostrea; species Saccostrea echinata. The sequence continues at coordinate 12,260,175 of NW_026889753.1, read as the reverse complement.
ACTTTCAAATCACGTTTGTATGAAGAACTGTCAAGAATACTTTCCGTCACTTATGACAGAAGTAATTCATCTTGTATCTATGTCAACTGTCGAAAAAATAAAAATGAAACTATTTTTACTTGTTTATCAACAAATAGAATGATACTTGTGTTACTCGCAAAAGGATCCTGGGTGGTCAGTCCAATCTTCTTCATATACAAGTATTAAGTTAAGATGCTTTAAGATTTTTTGACCTGAAGCGTTCTTGGAGCACTGAAGGCCTTTGCCGAAGACAGCCATCTATGTCAACAGACATATGCTTCTCCATGACCCAAGTCTGCTAGTGATCTCTACCGCGAAGATGCTATGGTGATATACACTGTACATTGATCTTAAGTGAAGAACAAGTTTGATATATCATGATTCGATTCCACTTAGGTTGAAACTTTCCGAGCTTCCTAATTAGACTAAGGTGATTAGTTTCCGATGTCTGCAACCTCTGATATTTCTTCCTCTTTTGATCTATTTCTGGCCAGACAATCAATCTACACCTGACGTACTTTCCACTTCATTTTCCGATGACCAGTACGGGTTACTATGGTATCTTCCTTGGCGGAATGATTCAATAACATAATCTGATTTAGATTATTCAATACGCAAGAGCATGCTCTACTCAAGAACAATTTCTAAAACGAGATAAGCTATTGACAAATAAGTTGATGTTACAAGGATATCAATAGTCCCGTTTAAAGTCAACATTTCGTAAATTCTATGGTCGATACAAAGACCTTGTAAGTAAATAGAATCAATTGTTACATCGAATGTTGACTGACGTTTTCATACAAATTGCTAGACCATTATTTTCACTCTGAATTGTCTACCGATTTTTCCGTTTGCCCGATCATGACAAGGAGCACACGGCAGATGTGACCGGTCAACAGGGGATGTTTTCTCCTCCATATGCATGTCACCTGATCCTACCACTGATGTTTAAGACGTCCGTGTTTTCTGTGCTCCATATTTGTATCATTCCAATGGACTTTTGTCCTTGATTACTGTTCTTTATCTTCATTTTTTTCATATTGTAATTATGTAAATGGTTTTTTTACCCCTACCTCTCTAACTATACTTTCTTATAGATCTAATGGGCATAAGCACTCTCCACTTGCAGCTTTATAATGTCAAGTTTAAGTTTGTAAATATTTTATCGATGAAGTCTGTATTCATACTTGCAAAGCTGTATAACAACTCTTGTGATCCTTGAACTATCTCTTTTTTGTCCTTTTGGATGCCATTACGTCATTAAGATGTGGGTGATAGATCGACTTTGAAAAGAGGAATGCCAAAGGCAGGAAAAGGGATGAAAACGAGTGGCTTTATTATATTTTTTCTGCTTTATGCACGTCTATCAAGTTTTATCTAGAGGTATGGATACAGTATCTGAGGTTAAAATATAAGTAATAAATAATGTGTGAGCTTATGCAAATTATCACACGTTCCAATGTCGGTTTTCATCTCTCACCATAAAATTGACTACTGTAGATAACTTAATTTTCGCGACACTTTATTTTTGCAAGAAAGTCATTAACTCTTCATTAGAGAGACAAAATTTTCATGAATTGTGGCTATTGCTGTCTTTAATCTTTATGAATACTTATATAGGCGAGAATGAAATTTTCGTGAGCACACTGTTTCGTACGGAAGCCGGTAGGTGCCAGGTAGAAAAATATTTTATCTGGCGGCCGCCAGATAACTTTCTGGCGGCCGCCAGATAAATAACTGGCGGCCGCCAGAAACTTATCTGGCGGCCGCCAAATGATTTTCTGGCGGCCGCCAGATAAAAAGATCTGGCGGCCGCCAGATAAGTTATCTGGCGGCCGCCAGAAATTATCTGGCGGCCGCCAAATAATTATGTGGCGGCCGCCAGATAACTTTCTGGCGGCCGCCAGATAACTTATCTGGCGGCCGCCAGAAAGTTATCTGGCGGCCGCCACATAATTTCTGGCGGCCGCCAGATAATTATTTAGCGGCCGCCAGATAATTTTTCTGGCGGCCGCCAGATCTTTTTATCTGGCGGCCGCCAGAAAATTATTTGGCGGCCGCCAGATAAAATATTTTTTCTACCTGGCACCAACCGGCTTCCGTAGTTTCGCGTAATTACGAGAAAATAAAGTTATCACGAATAAAAAGTGGTTTACAGTATTTTTCGTTGATTATAAACATTGAACCAGCGTAAATATGGCTTTGTAGTGAGCAGGGATGGGGTCAATTACATAGGAAAGTAATTAATTAAATTACAATTACTTGCCCAAAACCTTCAATTAAATTACCATTTCCATTACAGGGATTTGGAAATGTAATTAATTAAATTACAATTACTTTGCAAATGTAATTAATTAAATTACAAATTACATTTAGAAACTTATTAAAAATACGGTCATGAACTTTCCTTTATATTCATATCAGATTCAGTTACTTTTTTTACATTAACATTGTTTAAATGCTAATGAAATTCTTAATTATTGTGTTCCCTAACCTACATCTATCGGGTTTACAGATTTTCCTGCCACGAAGATATTTTCCACTGGGGCATTTGTGATAGGAATATATAGATACTGACTAGTAGCAAGTTAACTCATGTTTTACTTTAAATCATGTGTTACATTTCTAAGCTTTCTGATATATTTATGCAAAACAATGAATTCATCATGTTTCATCATGTTTCTTTTTTCATCTTCCTAAATAAAATTTAAATTTTGGTATTTGACATATTGTGTGTCAAACTACCATAAATTTTAAGAACCCCCTATACACTGCACACTAAAGAGTTCTAATTTTGTGGTATTTTTATGCAGATAGAGTGATCTGCCCTTTGATCAAGAATAAAATAAATTGAAATGTACAATTCATTACTTAATTTTTGATCAAATCAAGCATTCATAACACTTTAATAGGCCAAGATAAATAGATAGAACACTTCATTTGCAGGTATTTTGCCCACTTAAGTAAACAACTGTGATTTATGTTCATCAGTACTTCATTGTCTTTGAACATTTTTCCTGGGGGTAAATGCAAGGCCCTCTATGTTGAAAATTTGATAGATAAGCTCAATGGTTACACCTTTACACACTATAATTTTCTCAATGTCCAAAAAATATTTTCCTCTAGTGTATAGAGGGTCCTTAAGTCAACATGTGTATAAAACTACCAATAAGTAAAGTCAAAATGTGTCTGAAATATCTATTTAGATTCAGTGTCAATATCTACATGACCTTAGGGCACTAATTAGCACCTGTTAATCACTTCTAACACAAGCTGTAGATATGGCAAACAAAGGATTAGAAGCCATTGGACTAGGTATTTTAAGTGTCAATTCAAAAACAACTTAATCAAAATTATTAATTTTATTTGTACATTATACGTAGAGAGATTAATTTGATTCAAAAGTTTAAAGAAAATGCATAAGAGGAAACAGCAATTCACTAAAAATTGGAAATATGTGAATTCCTTTTAAAAGAATTATTATAAAATATTTGTCAAAACGATAAGTTAACCTTTACTAGTGAGCTAATATGAGTAGATAATCTGATGCCGTGGACTTATAAAATGGTTGAAGTCCTAAATATCTCGGGGAGGGGGGGGGGGGGAATCACCAACAGATGTAGGGGAAGACTCTAGTTTCTGTGCAGATACTGCAGAAAACTTTCACAGTAGAAAAGGTCATCAGTTCTGATGAAATTTTTGATAGGAATTTACAATATTGATTGGAATCTTCCTAACCATGGGATGAAACTGAAAAGTGATTTTTCCCAATTGAATAAAGGATCTCAACTTACAATAAACGCAGTATCTAGTTTCAAATTCTTACTAGCCAGTTTTTCCTCTTAGATTAGATCCTTAAAGGTTTCATGATTATAGAATTTTTCACAGGCCTATATGCGGTGATTACATGGTGTTACTGTTTGTGTCATTGGTTTCTTTCAAAAAGCTTTTTAATGTCTGAAGTAGGAAGCCTAAGGGTGGATCCCTTTAATCAATAAAATATCTTTGCATGCATTGGAATATGACAATGTTGGAGATTTCGGCGAAAAAGTGTGGGTATATGTTCTATATGCATTAATAAGGTGTGGCCAAAGCACCTCTAAGTTCTTACCTTTTCATGAGGCCGATCGCAGTATTAATTCTATGTACATAGCTATCTGGCAAGTTTAATCATAGTGCATATGGACTACTTTCTTCCTTCGCATGCTTCCTTGAATTTTTTCCTTTCCTGTAATATGCATTTTGTTTTCCCCTTTAGGTTCAAAGATTGAGGAGAAATAATATTAATCTGAAGAAGAAGAACTTATTCTACTTTAGCCATTTGATGAACTGGGGTGTCATGTAGGTGTGCTCTGAGCAGTTCAAGAATCTTGATATTCCTTTTAAAAAAATCTGGACATTCCTTTCTATAACGATGTTTCCTTTACAAGGAAAGAAATCTTCTCTTTTAGCAAAGAGGAGCGAGATGGTACGAGAATAGTTTATAATAGAACAGTTAATTTTCTCCTCAAAATTATATTTAATCCGCTCCTCTTGATGTACGACACTAATAATGACTGTCTTTCAACTGATCTTACTCTCCTTTTGGATTAATTTTCAAGACTTTCTTCCCTCTAATTGAAGGTCGTGAACAGCATGGACTCGAGAGACAAAGATCGAGGGCCCTCTTCCTGGTTCTCCTAAATGCCTTGTACATTGTATAGACGCTCTCAACTTTTTGCAAGCTCTGTCATCTTTGTTTATCAATCCTCTTTGGTGTGTTTATCTTGCTTTAAATATTTCATTTTCTCTCTTGTAGTGCGTCTCCGGTCCAAAGTTCAAACAGGAGTGGTTATTCCTTGTCTTCCAATACAACTGTTCCGTTTTTTTTTCACTTTACCTTTCTGAATATCTCTATACCCATGCGCCCACTGCATTTAATCCCGTTCAGCAATCAATGTGATTTGTTTTCCAAAGATTCTAAGATGGGAAAGCACATGTGGATTCACATTTCCAATAACATCAAAACTTACGACTTTTCAACTCTATATACAACCATTCCCCACGATAAATTAAAGTCCAGGCTTTTTGACATCATTTACAGCTGCTTTTTTCAATAAAAATGGAACTTGTTAATTTACTTACCTTGTCATTGGTCATTTGCAAAATTATTTTGTTAAAAAAACATTCTGATTGTACACACAAGTAGTCTGAAGTTGATATTAAAAAGATGCTTGAGTTTTGATTGACAATATCTATTTGGTTTTTGGAGACCAGGTCTTCCAACAATCTGTTGCAATTCCCATGGGCACCAATTGCGCCCCGTTATTAGCAGACCTATTTTTGTATTCATATGAAGCAGAATTTATTCAATGGGAACCTATAAACAACAAAGCTTTATATAAACGTGATGACTTTATTTTTTTTCCATTGTCAACTTCCTTTACTTGTGCAGCCATATACCATTATCACCTGCATACGGGTTTATACATGTATCTCTCAGTTGATTCGATATGCAAGAGCATGCTCTACGTATAAAAAATTTCTAAAACGAGTTAAATTATTGACAAACAAGTTGATAAAACAAGAATATCAGCAGTTTCGTTTAAAGTCATCATTTCGTAAGTTCTATGGTCGATTCAATGACCTTGTCAGCAAATACAATCTATCATCAAGTCATAAAGCTGACTGAGGTTTTCATGCTGATTGTTATTAGGCCATTATTTATACACTGAATTGTCTACGGATTTTTCCGTTATTTCCCGATCATGACAAGGATCATATGGCAGGTGTGACTGGTCGACAGGGGACGCTTACTCGTCCATGGCACCTTATCCCACCTCTGATGTTTTAGAGGTCCGTGTATGTTCTGCTCCTGATTTGTATTGTTTAAATGGACTTTTGAGCTTGAATACTGTAAATTATCTCCATCTATTTCATGTTAACATAAAATTAATTGGCAAAAAGTCCCAATCTTAATAACTCTTTTTTTTTTTAAATTCCACTTGCTGCAATACCCTGTATGACTATTCATGACACCGTTTGTTACTTTTTTAGTTAGTATTCAAGAGTATATGAATATTGGATAAAATAGTTACTTTTGTTTCAGGCAGTGAATATGAGAAATTTGATCTGTGTGTTATGCAACGTTTATACTCAACATATTTAATGCTTAACTATATAGTCACTCATGATGTAACAAATTACAAAGACCTAAGACAAGGTAGGGGTTGGCGTGTACTATTTTCTAATCATCTTAATATAGTAAGTGGAACTCTTTTTTTTTTAAATCACAGAATAGTTATGTTTGTTAATATGTTAAAAGACATAATTTAATGTTTGAGAAAGGTGTATGACAAGAAAAATAAATTTCACAGGATTCGAACTTTTTCAAAACCTCTTGGGTATGGCGAAAAAATGACAGCCTTGTCCATTGCGCTAAGAAATCTTGCCTGAGTGGCTTTATTTAAAGTGTTTGTTCAAGCACATAATTTTTCCCCAGAAAAGTTTCAATTTCAATTACCGTTCTGGTGGAATTACTGCCAACTTTTCATTTTCAATTTTACGTACAATACTTGTAAAATTACTGCTAACACTACCAATGTCCTCAATCGAGACCATTCTCATCATGCTTTTCGATCGCTCACTCGGTACACTCTCAGAATGGGGGGGGGGTTCCAAAGTGGTGATCAGTCACTGCGTATTGTGTAGCCAAGTACATTGTAATTTACCATGTGAAAAAGGGGATGCTGTTGCATCCTGTGAAAATGTGTTGTAACATTGCTATCTTCCCAAACAAGAGGAAATCAAATGTTTCTGACCGGTTCCACCTATGCATAGTTGTTGGTAACACTTCTACACTGATCTAAGAAGGAAATGTAGTTGGTAGTATGGATACTGCCACACTTCTGACCATTTAAGGGATCGTTGCTCCAATTCCCATCTGAACCATGCATCCCGGCTCCCTAAATCAACTGTATTTGCTTAGAACTCTGTTTTCTTTCTCTGCTTTTTACCTCTCTTAAAACAAATCTTCTAGTAGTAGCTTTTTCAATCATTATTCGGCTCTTCTAAAGTCATTACAAGTCGTGTTTTACCCAATTTGTTTTTCTTTAACTATCGATGTTAATGGTTGCTGCAACGTTCCACCTATATTAGGTCATCCATGAACCCTCGACTTGGTGATTGCCTGATGTTGGTTGATGTTTTGGACCTTTAGTTTCCATCCAGATTTTATTATCATGTTCATCCCCATGACAAACAAGATAACAAAGATAGTACATCCCATACCTACCTACCTAGTCCTTGTTGCACCTGAAGGCACATAGTGCAAGGACTAGGGATTTCCATTCTTCTCTGTTCTTGGCTATCCTTTCCGCGTAAGATTTATGTCTTTCAGCTCATAGTTACTCACATCCCATTGCTACTCCTTTCTGTAATTTCTACCATGCTGTCGTAAATGTGATTGTCGTAAACCGCAGCTCAAATCAACTGAAATAGCATCTTATGATTTTCTTGAAATGCTTTGGAACATACCGGTAGTTATGATTTAGCGATTCTGAATCAACGTGTGTTGAATAGTTCCTTAGGCATTGGCCAACTTTAATCATACTACTATATGGTGTTTCTTTTTCACTCTGGCTTCTTGAATCAGCTGAGAAATGACGCTAGTATGTTCAGTGCACACTGAAATTCAGGTACCCATCCCTTTTGTACAATTTATCGATGTAGTATATGATGCCATCCTTCTCGCCATAATAAAATAAAAGATCATTCCTTCTACATTTGGTAGGAAGATTGTCCGAGAATATGTGATGTTTTCTGATTCTCTTCTTTTGGAATAAAACATGTCTTAGCTTTCTGCCAGCATGATGGTATTTTCTCCTTTCTCGATACAACTTTTAATAAGCTCTATAGATTTTTTTAAAACAATTTTTGGACCCTTCTTATAAACTTTGTTTGGAATCCCGTTTGGTCCTAGTGCAAACTTTCTTCATTATAATTTTTTCCCATGATGGTCCCTTAATATTCATTGTTACATCTGGTTTTGGTACACTTTCTATTCTTCCACAGTTTCCGAAGTGCCACCATTGCCTTCCATCACTGTGTGTGTTTTGCTAAATGTTTTTTCAACTTCACTTTTTGTGCTTTGCACCGAGCCTGTCTTTGTCAAATCCAGTGTTGTTTTTGTAAACTAGTATGGGTTGACAACACACTTTGTTCTCTTTTCCTTCTTTCTCTTCTTGCTACATGATTCTTTCTGTCATCTGAAAGTTGTTTTTCTCTCCCTGAAATTGACCTTATCTCATTCTTCTCATTCCTCCTGCTTACTTTTCTGTAACAGTACTTTTCTCAGTGTTTGGATTTCTCTCTGTCGCCAGTTAGGTTTATTGGTGCCCTGGATGCCTTCTCTTTCTTTAGAACCTTTCTTGTCCAATTGTGTATATGATGACAGCTCTCTGTGCACGTTTCCAGTTAGTGTGATGTTTAATCTCTTATCTTCCTGGAAGATTTCTTATTTTAACATTTGTTGGTGACCATTGTACATTTTTGTTTCTTACCTGCTGAAGGCTCTGTAGTTGTATTTTGTTGGTTTTGATGCCCTTGCTCCTCCTTAATACACTGAGTGGCACCATTAGGTAAAGATCCTGTGGTATTCTTCTTGGCTGTGGTCCTCCATCGTCATCAGTGTAACTGTGCGTTCCCAGATCCACACTTAGTTCTTGCTTTGTGTATCCTTAAACCCTTCAAGTTCTTGTACACCCTCCCACAATGACAATAGGCTTCTGTCGTTGTTCCAATAAAAATTGTCTGTTAGTCTGTGTTATAATTTTGTTTAATGTACTTCACAGGAACTGAGTTGGATGCCAACTATTCACACACTTGTTTCAGTCAAAGAGAGTGCGATCGGATCCCATTTTTTAAAACATAAAATAGACTTTTTTTCACGTTCCTTTCACGTACACGTTATTGTAGAATGGAGATTTGATCCACTCAGATACATTTTTATGCTTTTATAGACCAATTTTCCACTAAATTGTACCTCTCCTAAATTGCTTTACCGTCAGGTTAAAAACAAATCATCAATCAATGAATGATTTAATAAAATAGAGGAATTAAAAAAGTTAAAAATGGCATTATTGACAAAAACTTTTGAAAACAAGATGTGTTTGTGAAACACTGATGCCACCGTATGGCAACTAATAGGAAAGGTTAAACTTTTTCACATGCAAATCAAATATGTTGGTACCCAAAGTAAGGTCTTGTCTCGAGGAATATGCCTGTGAAATGTGAGAACCCTAGCAGCAACCATTGAATAGATATGGAAAAGGTTAAAGTTTTTCAAAAGTAAGTCAAACATCAAGGTCAAGGTCAAATGGTAAAAAATATTGGTGCCTAAGGAAAGGCCTTCTCATAAGAAATATACTGGTGAAATATGAAAGCTGAAGCACTAATCGTTCAAAAGTTATTACCAAGGTTTAAGTTTCCAAAAGTAGGTCAAACTCCAAGGTCAAGGTCAATGGATTACAATTGTTGGTATCCAAAGGAAGGTCTTGTCACAAGGATTACATATGTGAAGTATGAAATCCCTAGCACCAACGGTTCACAAGTTATGGCCAAGGTTAAAGTTTTCCAAAAGTAGGTCAAACTCCAAGGTCAAAGGGTCAAAGTTATTGGTATCCAAAGGAAGGACTTGTCACAAGGATTACATATGTGAAGTATGAAAGCCCTTGCACCAATCGTTCAAAAGTTATGGCCAAGGTTAAAGTTTTTCAAAAGTAGGTCAATCTCCAAGGTCAAGGTCAAAGGGTCAAAGTTGTTGGTATCCAAAGGAAGTCTTGTCACATGAATTACATATGTGAAGTATGAAAGCCTTAACACCAACTGTTCAAAAGTTATATTCAATGTTAAAAGTTTCTCAAAAGTAGGTCAAACTCCAAGGTAAAGGTCAAAGGGTCAAAGTTGTTGGTATCCAAAGGAAGTTCTTGTCACAAGGATTACACTTGTGAAGTATGAAAGCCCTAGCTCCAACTGTTCAAAAGTTATGGCCAAGGTTAAAGTTTTAAAATTTTGTAAAACTAGGTCAAATTCCAAGGTCAAGAGGTCAAATATGGTGGTATCCAAAGAAAGGACTTGTCACGAGAAATACATATGTGAAATATGAAAGCCATAGCTCCAACCAATCAAAAGTTATGGGCAATGTTAAAGTTTTTGCGGACAAACAGACAAACAGATAAACAGACAAACAGACAGACGGACGGACAGGGCAAAAACTATATACCCCCGAATCTTCGATACGGGGGCATAAATATAATTTTTAATGAACATTGAAGATTACGAAATATATCGTCTTAGAGCGGGGGATTGTCCTAACACTGTACGCTGAAATGGACATATACGAGTTATTCTATGTACGACACGTCTAATATCAAACAAAAAGAAAATGGCAGATCCGGGCGACATTTTCGGTAGCGGAGCGGAAAGTGATGAAGGTTTGCTGTTTTACGAAAGTTTATATGAGATTTAGCTATATTTATGTTATTGATAATCCATGCTTACGTTTCAGAACGATAACAATCGTCGTTAGATTTTTAGTATCAGTGTATAGACATATATATTTTATTAGTGCTAAGGAAATTCTAACTGAAAATTTAATGTCTATCATTTAACATACTTATCATTTAAGTAATTTTACTACTTATTTGTTTTAACGACGTGAAACAGAAGAAAATGTGATCTTCTTCAGAATAGTATTCATTCAGCTTGTACCTATTACTATATAGTTATATATTCCATTCTCATCAGGTCCTGCACAATCTCTTAATTTAGTTTATCGTGGTTCCATTGTATTGGAGGAATTTTAAAACACTTTTGGAATAAATCTGTTAGTATATATACGTTCCTGTTAATATGAATATACAATACATAACTCGATTTAAGAGAAGACATTTAATTTTGATTATAATGTTTCATGTGACAGCTGTTAACTATGAATACCTAAAGTTGGGTAGATAGGGTAGACTTTACTGGTCTCCAGATCTGCAAGATCTTGGTTGTACTAATACATAATTACTTGTCATTTGCTGTACTGATACATAATTACTTGTCATTGGCTGTACTAATACATAATTACTTGTCATTGGCTGTACTGATACATAATTACTTGTTGGTACCTGTACTGATACATAATTCCTGGTGTTGCCTGTACTGATACATAATTACTTGTCATTGGCTGTACTAATACATAATTACTTGTTGGAGCCTGTACCGATATATAATTCCCGGTGATGCCTGTACTGATACATAATTACTTGGTGATGGCTGTACTGATACATAATTACTTGGTGATGGCTGTTTCGTTGGTTTGTTTACATGAAAAAAAATGGCGAAGTACAAAAGAAATGGCACTAAGCATGTGCCACAAGGGCTACACTGACAAATTATTTCGTCTCCTTTTCACTGAATAAACTTTTTTTTTCAGAGAACAAGGTTAAAAAATTCATTTAAAAACAAAGTTTTAAACTAAATATTTAACCATAGAATTTGATTTTTGGGTAAAAAATGCTTAAAACCTCATACTTTTTATTTTTTTCAATCGCTCACCCGATCACATATATATTTGAATAAGCCACGCTATATTTTAGCATGTTTTCCTGGGGACTGGTAAAGTAAAGTCGTTCTCCTAAAGTTATATGTTCGTCGTGAAATGATTTAGATTTATACACTTTTAAATACCATGATTATTTATGACACTAGGATAAATGTTGTATTGATAAATAAGGACTATTATAGGGGATGACTGAAGTAACATAGTCACTTTTGTGCTCCAAACTTCACCGTAAAGTGAAGCTTAAGTCGCCTTAACATTTTCACCTCTTCCCCCCAATTTTTTAATCATAAAAAAATCTATTAAGATAATGTGTTAGCATCACTACTATTGTATAAACCTCTTTGGTGTTATCACTGAATAACACAGGGCACTTGCACCTTTTTTGGTGCTATTGACCGCTGCATCGAATACTCAGTGAGAACTGTAGAATTCATGAAAAAGTACATTGTTACAAAATTATACACAGCATATTTTTCTGTTAACTTGTAGAGCTATTAATAGTCTTAAGTGATCACATATATGAAATGAAGGCTGACTGCATGAAGTCACTCAATCAGCATTCAGTAGTAGATCAGATTTTCATTATAAACTTTTAAACAATTACTATTCTTGGTTTTCATTTATTACTATAATAGTAAGCTTTGTTTAATTGAATTCATAGAAAGTCATGGATCTAGATCCCCTGGAAGTGGAAGCCCAGGGAGTCACCATTCAGGAAGTCCAGCTGGCAGTCCAGCAGGATCAGGAAGTCCAGCTCATAGTGGTTCACCACAGAGAAGTGGATCTGGATCACCACCGAACAGTCCTGGAGCTATGTCTGGTTCCCCAGCAAGCCATCACTCTGGAACTCCAGACAGGAGTCAGTCTGTAACTCCTGCAGGATCACCAGCGTCACACAGGTATAACTTTACCCATAGAAAGAAGGAGTAAAACAATAGGAACTTTGAAATTTTAAGGTCACCTGAGTCTCTGCAGTTTCAAGCTTGTCAAATTAATAATATGCAAGCATTATCATTTAAATTAGATTTTAAAAATTGTTCAATCCATGGTCCCTTGAGAAGAATTGAAGCAACAAAAGGGGTTTAAATTGTTTAAAGGGAGGTAACAAACATTAATTTAAAGACTAATAATTAATCTGATAGACTTATATATAAAGCACACAAATAAACAATGTTGTCCACTCAAGTCAGAATTTAATCAAACTGTTCTCCACTTGACTAACATGACTTTTTTTGCATATCATAAAAGCAGATAACTTACAAGTGATGTCCTTAAAAATGTTTTAGGTCAGGTTCACCAGCTCGATCAGGAAGCCCAAGAAGTAGGTCAGGAAGCCCTGTTAGAAGTAGGTCAGGGTCCCCAGCAAGAAGTGGATCAGGATCACCAAGGAGTGCATCAGGTAGTCCAGCCAGAAGTGGATCTGGATCACCAGCTAGGAGTAGATCAGGTAGTCCAGCAAGAAGTGGATCAGGAAGTCCTAGAAGTAGGTCAGGTTCCCCTGCAAGAAGTGGTTCAGGTTCACCAGCAAGAAGTAGGTCAGGCAGTCCAAGAAGCAGGTCGGGTAGTCCAAGAAGTAGATCAGGTTCTCCAGCAAGAAGCAGGTCTGGTACACCAATGGCCAGAAGCAGGTCAGGGAGTCCAAGAAGCAGGTCAGGAAGTCCCAGAAGTAGATCAGGAAGTCCCAGAAGTAGATCAGGGAGTCCAGCTAGAAGTGGGTCTGGATCCCCTACAAGAAGCAGATCAGGCAGTCCAGCCAAAAGTAGATCCAGGAGCCGGTCACGGAGTAGGAGTCCAGGTAAAGTAGGACTTCATATAAACTGAAAAATGTCTTTGATGAGTTAAATATTATGCTTGTTATTTTATTGTAGTAATAATTAACAAAGAACAGGCATTAACTTTTGAATGTTGAGGAATTTGACGTATTCTTAACAGGGCGGGGTTCAGGGAGTGACAGTGGGTCAGACATTGGAAGAAGGAAGAAAAAAAAGAAAGTGGGCTCTGGGTCAGACTCAGATGATAATATGGGTGGTAAGTTGTTCAGTAAGGCCTAAATTGATAATATGTTTATTTGCTCTTCTCCAGCTCATCCTTTTAGTCTTGGTAAATATGTAGATCAAATATTTTTTTCTGATTATATTGAACATGTGCAAAAATATTTGAAAAGAAAAATAAGAAAAAAGAATAAAATGTAATTCTATTGTTAAATATTATAAATGATATTTTTTTTATATAGCAAACAGTAATGATTTTTTAAGAATTAAAATGTTTTCTGAATTAGTGCAACATTTAGCTGTTACATTCAGTGTAGATGTTAGACAACATTTGTTTACAGCCACGGTGGGGAACTTGTTTGGGGACGCTGATGACATCAGCTCAGACGAGGAGGATAAGGCCAGGAAATCAGATGCCGAGGATGAAGGGGAAAGATCTGATCAAGAAAGACAGGTATGCTGTATGAACTGTGAACTGTTACATGTAAAATAAGTCTTGTCGTTATAATTCTGTCAAGAGATATAAAGCATAATTTTTGTTTGTATCCCTGTTTAAATGTCACACTGTTTCAATTTTTTTTTTATTTAGAACTAAATTTCTTTATTCTCACCATTGTATTGACTTGTACAGACCCTAAAACGTGCTACTACACCACTTGCACGGTCGGTTCGTTTCGTTTTGTGTACGGTACGGTACGCTTCTTGCACGGAACAGTATGCTTTGTGAACGGTACGGTTCGCTTTCTGCACGGTATGGTACGCTTCTTGCACGGAACGGTTCGTTTTGTGTACGGTACGGTTCGCTTTGTGCACGGTACGGTACGCTTCTTGCACGGAACAGTTCGTTTTGTGAACGGTATGTAAATTAAGTTGGTGGAGCCTGTACGCTTTAGTTTATGATTGGCTACTTCATAAATTAAGTCGTTTATTTCTTTAATATAATCTCTTTATTTTACATAAATGGAAGGACCGTATCACAAGCATTTTTAATAGGTTGTTTTTAAGTTAAAGCTGTTATAAATATTTCCTTTTTACAGCTGTATTTTCGTTATTACATGTAACAAGTCGTCTTATTAACTGTATCTTCTTTTAATTTACTTTTTGTTTGAACTACTTTCAATTTTTAAAATAAAATAATTTTAGTTTTCTATTTATTATCTTATTTTGTACACCATCGCCTTATGGTTCAATAACTTGAAATAAATCGAACATATCAACAAACACTGCATAACATGAAAAAAAAATATGTTGGTTGCCTCGCCATAAAGGCTTTTCTGTATTTCTTTTTTAAGAATAAGCGTACATGTTTTTTCCCCTTTTAATTTTCCTAATTGAGTACAATTATTTTTTTAAATATTCACTTATCACACTTTTAAACAAATGAGTTTGATTTTATAAATCCCTCATGCTTTCATTTCGTCTACCATTCTTTTTACAGTCTTGTCGCTGTTGCTTCATTAAAACAAACAAACAAACAAACAAAATTTATTTTCTCTTGACCGAATGATCAAACAAACAATTAATAAATAAGTTATTATTTTCATATTTATTTGCGAGGAATTTAATTTTTGCTTAGGTGTTTAGCTTACTAGGAAAAATACATTGAGAAGTAATCAGTAGAAGTGCACACAATTAGTGCAAAATATTACTTAATTTTTTTTCCTTTTTACATAAATTTTCCATCAATGTGTAAAAACGATTTTTAAAGGGAAGTTACAATCAAGAAAACAGTTAAGACAGCTTCAATTCCATCTACAATGTATAAATGTATATAATATATATTGACTGCAAAGAAAGATTTCCGAAATAAATATGTCAAAATGTTAGAAATAAATAGTCCGTTTTCAATTACTTAGAAAATAAATAATATGCAGCCATGCATGTCCTCAAAAACTTTGAAAATGAAGAATTTGCCCATGCCGGGTGCTACCCCCCCCCCCCCCCCTTTGTTTCCTTGTCAAACTCTTTTTTATTGAAAATCTAGAAGAAAAGCTGACTGCACATGAAATTCTACTTATCTGCTGATTAAAACTGGTTCATTGTTGTAGACTTACTGTGTAAGACAGCAAACTATTGATACACGTGTGAATGTAGGCATATCTGGATTAACGGAATTAGAAAAGGGTTCAATATACCCAGTTTAAGTTTTTACCTGTGCACGTGTGATGACAATACTTGATCGAAATTTTCAAATGTTTTAGAGTAAATAACAAAAGCATAGAAAGACGTCAGTCTAGATAAAAGACCATTGCAAGAAGCGTACAGTGTTTCTTGAAGAAAAAAAATTGGATGAACACGCATGCACGGACCAAGCATTTAATAAAAAAAAGATTAAACTGGTCTTTATATGTAAATTCCAGGTAACATATTTTACCTGCAGGTTTCAGTGAATAAAGCAAATGAAATGGGAAAATGCTTTGAATAAAAATTAATTCTGACATATATCCAAATTTTTTTTAATTACGTGTATTAAACTGAAAATTCCATGCGAAAATGTGGCGATCGAACTTTTTGACAGTATGTTATATTGGCGATAACATCTTGGGTTGGTCAGAAGAGTGTAAACCAACACACGTTATTTTTATATACATCGCTTTTATTTTTTTTCTAGTGATTGAGAGGCGTTTAAATTTAACATGTCCGGTTTCAAATTGACAATTTAGTTCGAAAGTTTTTTTAATTTTCTTTTTTTTCTTTTTTATTATTATTATTATTATTATTATTATTTTTTTTTGCTAAATCTTTAATCATTTCTCCCTAAAACTATTACTTACATGAATAAAAATTATTTTAAGGGCTTGATTTCGGAAAATAGCACAGAATACTAATACATTTTTCAATGAACGTTTCCGAGAACGTTCATAGAGACAAGAATAGGGTAGATAAAAGCTATAGAAATAAACGATAAAGTATTTAATTCACTTTTATTTATTATAAATTGTACACGAAAATATAACGATACTGCATTTAATATGAAATAAAAAATTTTAGTCAAGCACAACCCGATCATGCATAGCGAATAAGGAATCGCCTCACACTCTGTCGAGTTGTTTTGAAGTCATAACTAGTTTTGAGTAGTTTCCTTATATTTACAGATGTAAGTCCAGATGCATGATACTTAAAAATAATATTTTGAATGTCTACGGTTATTTTCCATCCTTCTTTAACGAGCGCTGCGTCAAGAGTAATAAAACATAAACACTTACTGTAATTGGTCATTGCAAGATCGGGGCGTGGCTTGCATAATTATATCAAAAATTATTCATGAACGGTACGGTTCGCTTTGTGCACGGTACGGTACGCTTCTTGCACGGAACGGTTCATTTCGTGTACGGTATGGTTCGCTTTGTGCACGGTACAATACGCTTCTTGCACGGAACGGTTCGTTTTGTGTACGGTTCGGTTCGCTTTGTGCACGGTACGGTACGCTTCTTGCACGGTACGGTTCGCTTCGTGTACGGTACGGTTCGCTTTGTGCACGGTACTGTACGCTTCTTGCACGGAACGGTATGGTTCGTTTCTGAGGTGTAGTAGCACGTTTTAGGGTCTGTATAATCTTCATATTGCACTATTTCGATGGTATGACATATATTGCACTATTTTTGTTGGTGTGACATATATTGCACTATTTTTGATGGTATGACATATATTGCACTACTTCTGATTTTATGACTTATATTGCACTATTTCTGATGGTATGACATATATTGCACTACTTCTGATGGTATGATATATATTGCACTATTTCTGATGGTATGACATATATTGCACTATATCTGATGTTGTGACTTATATTGTTGCCAGGGTCCTGTTATTGATGATGAAGATGAGGAACAAGTAGAAGAAGAGGCTCCAGAGACGAGGATTGAGGTAGAAATTCCTCGAATTATGACAAACCTTGGGAAAATTCTGCACTATGTCAAACTGCCAAACTTTCTCAGTGTGGAAACAAGGTAAGGGCAACAACTCTGGCAATAGTGAATATCAGACCATTGGGAAACTTTTACATTTGTCAGGTGTTACTTTTCATGTTATCATTTTTAGACCATATGATAACCAGACTTATGAAGATGAAATTGATGAAGATGAAGTCTTAGATGAAGAAGGCAGAGCTCGTCTAAAACTAAAGGTAAAACATATTAATGTTTTTATTAAAACAATCTATTGGAATGAATAGAAATTCTTAAAGACTTAAAATCTATTTCCTTAATTTATTGTATCTGACAAACAGGTAGAGAACACAATTCGCTGGAGGAAGAAATTAAATGAAGATGGTACAGAGGCAGTGGATGAGTTAGGGAACCCAGTACGTGAAAGTAATGCTCGTGTAGTCCGCTGGTCAGATGGCAGGTCAGAGTTTTCTCTTTCTTCTGGTACAGTATAAGTTAAAACTTAATACAAGAAGGTTGATTATCAGTTACTGAAGACATGTTTTTTTCCGCTCGGGATTAATTTACACTGAGTATGTGGAAATTTGTCACAGCGTACTAAAGTGCATTCAAGTCCATTCTTGTAGCATACAAGAAATCCATTTAATTTTTACCCGCTACAGAAACTCACATTCTGTCAGACTCTGTGGAATTATGACCCTATGGAAAAAAGTAATTTTTCAGTATTCGTTTTGGCAGAATGATATAATTTTTATAAATCTTGTAAGTACTATAAGTGATTACAATGATATTTTGGAAGTTGAGTATTTAGATTTAATTGTGAGATATGACGATAATGCTGAGACAGAGTTACATTTGTTTGGTTGCAGCATGTCTCTCCACCTGGGGGATGAGATCTTTGATGTACACACGATGCCAATACAGGGAGACTTCAATCACTTGTTTGTAAGACAAGGAACGGGGTTGCAGGGACAGAACATTTTTAAAACCAAACTGGCATTCAGGTAATGAGCTTACTGCAGTTAATGGTAGTCATTTCACTGTAGTTAATGGTAGTCATTTCACTGTAGTTAATGGTAGTCATTTCGATGGTGTTATTGAAAGTCATTTCACTGCAGTTAATGGTAGTTATTTGGTGGCATTAATGGTAGTCGTTTCACTGTAGTTAATGGTAGTCATTTCACTGTAGTTAATGGTAGTCATTTCACTGGCGTTATTGATAGTCATTTCACTGCAGATAATGGTAGTTATTTGGTGGCGTTAATGGTAGTCATTTCATTGGTGTTATTGATATTCATTTCACTGCAGTTAATGGTAGTCATTTCACTGCAGTTCATTGTACTGAGAGTTTTCTATTGTGTCTTAAACTTAATCTGTATTGTCTCATTCTTATTCTGAAGTTTCTTGTACAAAAAAATATAATGCTTAGATGAGCTCAAATGAAAGCATTGAAAAGATATTAGAAGAATATATGTAGCTCTACATGTGAGATGTGCAATATAAATTGAATTTTTATTTTCTTTTTAGGCCACATTCAACAGAATCCTTTACTCACAGAAAGATGACCTTGTCTCTAGCAGACAGGTCCACCAAAGCTCAGAAGGTCAAGGTCCTTCCCATTTCAGGTCGTGACCCTGATGCACACAGAAGTGAAATGATCAAGGTATGGTAATCTTTACATTCCCCTCACGTAACAGGTTTGACAGATTTTAAAATGTGTACAGATTAATTCCTTACAACTGAACTCTGTCCAGATTAATTCCTTACAACTGAACTCTGTCCAGATTAATTCCTTACAACTGAACTCTGTCCAGATTAATTTACATACAACTGAACTCTGTACAGATTAATTACATACAACTAAACTCTGTACAGACTAATTAATACAACTGAACTCTGTACAGATTTATTACATACAACTGAACTCTGTACAGATTAATTAATACAACTGAACTCTGTACAGATTAATTACTTACAACTGAACTCTGTACAGATTTATTCAAACAACTGAACTCTGTACAGATTAATTAATACAACTGAACTCTGTACAGATTAATTACATACAACTGAACTCTGTACAGATTAATTACTTATAAATGAGCTCTGTACAGATTAATTAATTCAACTGAACCCTGTACAGATTAATTACTTACATCTGAATTCTGTACAGATAAACGACATACAACTGAACTCTATACAGATTAATTACTTACAACTGAACTCTATACATATTAATTAATAGAACTGAACCCTGTACAGATTAATTACTTACAACTGAACTCTATACAGATTAATTACTTACAACTGAACTCTGTACAGATTAATTAATAGAACTGAACCCTGTACAGATTAATTACTTACAACTGAACTCTGTACAGATTAATTAAAAAAACTGAACTCTGTACAGATTAATTACTTACAACTGAACTCTGTACAGATTAATTACTTACAACTGAACTCTGTACAGATTAATTAATACAACTGAACCCTGTACAGATTAATTACTTACAACTGAACTCTGTACAGGTTAACGACATACAACTGAACTCTGTACAGATTAATTACATACAACTGAACTCTGTAAATATTAATTACATGTAAATGAACTCTGTAAAAATTAATTACATATAAATGAACTCTGTACAGATTAATTACATACAACTGAACTCTGTACAGATGTACTACCTGTATGTACTGGTTTATAGCTAACCTGAATATGTCAGTGTTTCCCAGATATTCCTCAGAAATTCAATAAAACTTTCATGTTTTTTAATGTATGTAGTTCTTCCTTTCATTTTATCAGTGTATCATGTTAGGTTTTTCTGTTTATTGGCAGGCATTTATGTATCCCAAACGACAGTGTTGCATAATAATTAAAAATGTATACATTTTAAACATTATAATGCAAGTGAAAGTGACTTTTGGGATATTTTGTTTTAAAAAAATTTGGTTTAATTCTTGATTATCTCTTTTCCTTGTACATTTATCACAGTTTCTTATACAAATATATACTGTAAAGTACATTTTATTTGCAAGAACTTTATTTTCACGTAATTATGGAAGACCTTCTGCTCGCGCAAATTTCATTCTCATGTATATTAATCTTATGAAGGATTATGTACATCAAAAAACAATATTCATGAAAATTTTGTCTTGCTTATTAATACCAAATAATTTTCTCGCAAAATAGGGTGTTGCAAAAAGTTTTTTGATCGACAGTTTATTTCTACATCAATATTCAATAAAAGTTTCTCCTCTTAAGTCTAATGGAGTTTAAAATTAAGGCATAAGGAAATATGCAGAGATGAATGCAGTACTACATATTTGTGTGTCATTGTTTCCCTTTAATCAGATGAACATGTAGCTCTCAGAAACAATCTGTATTGAGTGATTAGGAGTTACTGCCCTTTGTCTCTGACACGTAAAGAAATGGTGCATTTTTTTTATCATTGTAGAAAGAAGAAGAAAAGCTCCGAGCCTCTATTCGAAGAGAAAGTACAAGGAGGCGAATGAAAGAAAGAAGTCAGCATCGTGGTTTGAATGCACGGTATCTAGAGGACGGGGAGGATGATGATGAGGGAGGTGTGTCACTTAACGAGCTGAAAAAGGAGTATAAACAGAAACGGGGTAAGTGTCAAAGGTGTTAACATATGAACAGAAATGGGGTAAGTGTCAAAGGTGTACACATACAAACAGAAACGGGGTAAGTGTCAAAGGTGTTATTACATATAAACAGAAACAGAGTAAGTGTCAAAGGTGTTAACATATAAACAGAAACAGGGTAAGTGTTAAAGGTGTTAACATGTAAACAGAAACGGGGTAAGTGTCAAAGGTGTTAACATATAAACAGAAATGGGGTAAGTGTCAAAGATGTTAACATATAAACAGAAATGGGGTAAGTGTCAAAGGTGTTACATACAAGAGGCCCATGGGCCACATCGCTCACCTGAGTAACTTTGGCCATGCTGTTCTTTACCAGATTCCCCCCCCCCCCCCTTGTAATACCTATTGTGGCCCCACCCTACCCCGTTGGGTCCTGTTTGAACAATTTAGAATCTACACTACCCAAGGATGCTTCCACATAAGTTTCAGCTTTTCTGGCCCAGTGGTTCTTGAGAAGAAGATTTTTCAAGATTTTTCCTATATATTTCAATGTAAAACTTGGATTCCCTATTGTGGCCCCGCCCTACCCCCGGGGGTCATGATTTTAACAATTTAGAATCTACACTATCCCAGGATGCTTCCATATAAGTTTCAGCTTTTCTGGCCCAGTGGTTCTTGAGAAGAAGATTTTTCAAGATTTTTCCTATATATTTCAATGTAAAACTTGTATTCCCTATTGTGGCCCCGCCCTACCCCCGGGGGTCATGATTTTAACAATTTAGAATCTACACTACCCAAGGATGCTTCCACATAAGTTTCAGCTTTTCTGGCCCAGTGGTTCTTGAGAAGAAGATTTTTCAAGATTTTTCCTATATATTTCAATGTAAAACTTGGATTCCCTATTGTGGCCCCACCCTACCCCGTTGGGTCATGATTTTAACAATTTAGAATCTACACTACCCAAGGATGCTTCCACATAAGTTTCAGCTTTTCTGGCCCAGTGGTTCTTGAGAAGAAGATTTTTCAAGATTTTTCCTATATATTTCAATGTAAAACTTGGATTCCCTATTGTGGCCCCGCCCTACCCCTGGGGGTCATGATTTTAACAATTTAGAATCTACACTACCCAAGGATGCTTCCACATAAGTTTCAGCTTTTCTGGTTCAGTGGTTCTTGAGAAGAAGATTTTTCAAGATTTTTCCTATATATTTCAATGTAAAACTTGGATTCCCTATTGTGGCCCCGCCCTAACCCCGGGGGTCATGATTTTAACAATTTAGAATCTACACTATCCCAGGATGCTTCCATATAAGTTTCAGCTTTTCTGGCCCAGTGGTTCTTGAGAAGATTTTTAAAGATTTCTTCCTATATATGTCAATGTAAAACTTGGATTCCCTTTTGTGGCCCCGCCCTACCCCCGGGGGTCATGATTTTAACAATTTAGAATCTACACTACCCAAGGATGCTTCCACATAAGTTTCAGCTTTTCTGGCCCAGTGGTTCTTGAGAAGAAGATTTTTCAAGATTTTTCCTATATATTTCAATGTAAAACTTGGATTCCCTATTGTGGCCCCGCCCTACCCCCGGGGGTCATGATTTTAACAATTTAGAATCTACACTACCCAAGAATGCTTCCACATAAGTTTCAGCTTTTCTGGCCCAGTGGTTCTTGAGAAGAAGATTTTTCAAGATTTTTCCTATATATTTCAATGTAAAACTTGGATTCCCTATTGTAATTTACAATCTACACTATCCCAAGAATGCTTCCACATAAGTTTCAGCTTTTCTGGCCCAGTGGTTCTTGAGAAGAAGATTTTTCAAGATTTTTCCTATATATTTCAATGTAAAACTTGGATTCCCTATTGTGGCCCCGCCCTACCCCCGGGGGTCATGATTTTAACAATTTACAATCTACACTATCCCAAGAATGCTTCCACATAAGTTTCAGCTTTTCTGGCCCAGTGGTTCTTGAGAAGAAGATTTTTCAAGATTTTTCCTATATATTTCAATGTAAAACTTGGATTCCCTATTGTGGCCCCGCCCTACCCCCGGGGGTCATGATTTTAACAATTTAGAATCTACACTACCCCAGGATGCTTCCACATAAGTTTCAGCTTTTCTGGCCCAGTGGTTCTTGAGAAGAAGATTTTTTAATGACCCCACCCTATTTTTGTCTTTTCTTGATTATCTCCCCTTGTAAGGGGACTTGGCCCTTTATCTTAACAATTTTAACTCCCCTTCAGCCAGGGATACTTTGTACCAAGTTTGGTTAAAATTCGCCCAGTGGTTCTTGAGAAGAAGTCAAAAATGTGAAAAGTTTACAGACGGACGGACAGACGGACGGACAGACGGACGGACAGACGGACGGATGACGGACAACGGGTGATCAGAAAAGCTCACTTGAGCTTTCAGCTCAGGTGAGCTAATAAACAGAAACGGGGTAAGTGTTAAAGGTGTAAACATATAAACAGAAACAGGGTAAGTGTCAAAGGTGTTAACGTATAAACAGAATTGGGGTAAGGAAATAAAAGACAATGAGCAAAACTTTTATTATCACTGGTTATACAGGGTATTAATGGTGCATTGTCAATTTGAGTTTTTCTGTGTATTTATACAGTCTAACTTTACATCAATGATTCATTTTTATGCTCACTTAGATGCACCAAATTTCAGGCTTAATGTCATCCATACCAATGATTTTGTCAAGGGCTAGCACTATATCAATGCAAAGTTTAATTGAAAATAAGTTTTTTCAGTTAAAAACACATATCTGATGACAGATAGTTGATGACAGATAGCTTGTCAGAGAGGGTGTAATTTTATTTTTGTAGCTGACCGGTTCCAGACAATTTACTCCTCAGACAGTGATGATTCTTACTCGGAGGGGGAGAAATCAGGGCGTCTGATGAGGGCCAAGAAAGGCGGAAGTGATGAGGTACAAGAAACACTGACTTCAGGGTTAGAAACTCCCTAAAATTCCAACTCGCAAATAATTGCGAGTACCAAGCAAGTGAACTCGCAATTTTATAAGACTACTCGCAATTTTCATATAAAGTTAAATTTATATAAATTAAATACATGTAACTTAAGGAAAAAGTAACTACTGTACAATACACAAAATACAACTACAGTGTGACTTTTATTTAAATTACTGATTTAAATCAAAGGCATTGTGTTCTGTCATATTATATAATTTTGCTACAGTTTCAATGCAAAAAAAATTCAACTCGCAAGTTTTTGCGAGTTACCCAAGTTTTAACTCGCAATTTGGGAATTCTAACTCGCGTTTTGGGAGTTGTATATAGTGAATTTCGAACCCTGGACTTTGTTATTTATAGTTAATGTAGCACATTATACAGTCATTGTAGAACCATTAATTTACATGAAAGGACAGTAGTATACTCACTTCACTGAGACCGTTGTCTTAATATTTGCTTTGCAGTCCACTAAATGAATACATTATCAAGTAACGTATGATTGTAAAGAGAATCTGACACCAGATAGCATTTCCTCAGTTGGTAATCTTATTGTGCCCCCATTTTTAAAATGGGGGGAGGGGTGGCATATAAAGTTACAGATATCCATCCATATGTTTGTTCAGCTGTGGTTTCTGTGCAAAAATGTAAGGAGTATTACTTAGTATCAGGATTACCTCTCAGTTATCTACCTTACTGTCATTCATTCGTGGGAAAGTCTAGGAAGCTCTAAATCTTGTGAGATTTCCAGGACATAACATTGTTTACACTAGTGACAATTGAATAATTCGAACAATATGCTTGAAGTGCAAAATATTGCCGAGGGTTGCACTCTAGATAGTAGGTCATCCAATTCAGAATATTTAGAGTATTTTATTGTCTTCCAAAAGTAATTATTATTGGAAAGAAATGGTTGAATTTAATTAGAAGAGTAGGCTTAGCAGAATATATCAGTGAAAATGTAACACTGGAGTACTAGCTCCTCATAAATTTTGTAAGTGTGGTGCACTGAATGTCAGCAAGATATTTCACCAACTCTTCTTTCTTATGTATCTTTAAAAAGTCTACAGTGATAGAACTTGCGGTATATTCACCAGCACATTGTCCCCAGCTAATGGACGTTTTCTACCTCCATCACGAAATTTTATTTGTACTTGTCATTAGTAATTAAAAAGTTGGCCAACACACAAAGCAGGACCCCTTAATGCCTCATTTCATTAATTAGCATAACCTTACAATACACATTTTAAAATTGAATATTGTGGTTTCATATTTCAAATCTTTTCAATTTTGTTGAATTAATTGGAATGCGTTAAGTGTATTTTAAGAATAGGATTATATACCGATATTAAATGAAGTGGTATTTTATCAGTAAATTTCAAACAACCACTCTGTATGGTATGGATACAGAGTATCGATGTCCTACCCTTCTAGCTCAACTCTTAGGAAAGCTGTCATATTGATCTTTATTAAACTGAAGTTGTTTCCTTTATCTGCTATTCAGATTGTGCTTTTACTTTTAATGTGTTTTCTCTGACTTTGCACAACATTATACAAAAAAACAAAACACAAACTTGTTACTGGATACCCAAATACATGTATTTGTCTGAGTACTCTAACAACTCTAACAGCTGGGAAAGTCGGGTTCATTCAAGAGAAGTAGTATCCAGCTCCAAGCGAGAACAGTGTGGCTTCTAAGTTGATTGCATCTCTGTTCTTTAAACAATCCATCCACATTACTGTATTACACAAATGCATCTTCTTGAAACACCTTAAAACATTTTAATCATACCCAATATTTTATTTTACAAAGCAATGAAACTTAGAATTGCCTTTTGGCTCAGCTTCACACTGCATGATTGTGCTACATAAATGTAGCCCACATTTGGGCATTCTTGTCCTATTGACATATTTCTGGTTACTTTGTAACAAAAAGGATGAAAACAGCAATTATCCTCCATGTCAAAAATGTCAAGTTTCTGTAAATGTCAAACAAATCTCTTAATAATTAACTGGCATTCAATTAAGAAAATGGCTGACCCTAAAAAATTGGGTAGGCTGGAACAGCTGACATACAAGTGATTTTAAAATGACATAGATACAGTGTGTATGTGTAGGAGGTAAAGGGCATGATTAAAAGTAAATTAAATGAAATGAGTTTTAAATGATCCAGAGTTTCAAATTCAGGTCAATCTGAAAAAAAAAAAAAATTGATTAAGATGCTTTAATAAGAGAAGAAAAAAATCTTAAACAAGAAAATTTGCCATTGCAAGAAATAGTATACATGTACTGTATATAGGGAAATTTTTGCCCCCCCCCCCTCCATTTTCACCCTCCTCGCAAAAGGGCGTATTTAAAATGGGGCAAAGAAAACAGCAGTATCTCTTTAGCTTTACTGTGTTTGGGTGAATTTAAAAAATATTTTCAAGCATAAAAGGGTGAACCCTGTTTATAGTATCACAATGAAAACGAAAATTTGAAATCCCCAACAACATTGTAAAGATAAAAACATCAGGAACTTAATCACAAATAATATTCTTAAGGAAGCTCTAAACACTGTACACACTGAAGAGTTCTAATTTTATGGTACTTGATTGCAGTTAGAGTGATCTGTCGTTCAATATTAAACTTGAAAAAAACCCAGATATCTACTGTAAATGACATAATTTGAAATAGGTAAAAGTAATTTTTAGCATAATGTAGCATCAACATCAAGACAAAGATCTTGACAATCAAAACCGTTAATTAGATGAACTGTGAAAACTAAGTGTAATTG
This sequence comes from Saccostrea echinata, assembly GCF_033153115.1. Lineage (NCBI taxonomy): Eukaryota > Metazoa > Mollusca > Bivalvia > Ostreida > Ostreidae > Saccostrea > Saccostrea echinata. Next base: position 12,233,329 of record NW_026889753.1, on the reverse strand, counting down.
AAACAAATTGATTGTATTTGTGAATCTCTAGATCAAAACTTTAATTAACTGTAACATGTGTAAATAATATTTCATTTAGGAATAAAATATTAAATTGTATTTTTTTCTACTTTTGTCTAATGTAACCGAGTAAACGAATGACAGTTTTACTAACCGATTTTCACATCATTAAACAATTAACCAGTTACTGGTTGACAAACACTTATTAAAATTATATATTTTTAAATGAGCATTGCTGCTGTATTTGTTAAAACAATTATTTCTTAGGAATTAGTCAAAAGGAATAACATAATTTAAATAAAAATATTTCTCACATTAATTTGGGCGCCTCAAGGATTTGCAGATGTCCTATAGAAATCTCTATCTAGGGCTCTCACACCACTTTTTGGGACTGGGGCAGTTCAAATTGGGAAAATTTTCATCATTTTGGGGAAAATTGGGAAAACCTGGTTCTTATCGAAGCCAAATCAACTTACGAATATAGGTGGCATGCACTAATTTATACAGTTCAACTTAGAACTAGTTTGTTTCACTCTCACTTGTTGGAGATTAAGTTTCATCGATTAAGATTTAAAAAAAAAATAGTTTTGCATAAAAGAATTGGGAAATTTACACTTTGCTTTTGGGAAAAAGGTACATTTTTTGCATTGGGAATGGGGCCATTCAGTGGCCCCAATTATAGAGAATCGAGAGCCCTGCTGAGTATCTGTCATTCTTCCATCCACTTTCTTTTCTTTTCTAATAATCTTTGTTATGTTTATCCCATTAAGTTCAAATCTGGGATTTTGGTTGTAAATGCAGTAAGACTTATTTTGGTATTAAGTTTGATTTTCTGTGTCATCTGGTTTGGAGCTGGGGTGGTAGGGTAGATTCCTAATTTTATATAAGACTGAATGGCCAAAGAAAGAAAACTGCTGAAAATGTTCTCATTGTAAACTATGAAAGCTGCTATGAGTTCCCTTGGATTAATTAACTTGTCTACTATAGAATATCCAGAGCAGAATCTTTATCTGTCACCTTGAGATTAACTAACACAATTCTATCTGCTAGTAATGTTTATTTTGAAGTTAAGGTCACTCTTTGATGGTGTTTGCAGTCAATGAAGGTTTTTTTTTTTATGATGTCTGTGCTTTTATCTGGTTCTAATACACAAATTATTGAATTATGATTTTATGGGATTTTAAATAAAAATATATTAAAAAATATCAGATTTTATTGCTGCCTTATGTAAATTCAATGATACTATTAATGTTAATAGGTAATTGAATAATAACTTCATTCTGTTATTGCTAAAAAGGTTCTTATTTTATACTAAGAATATAAGGATGAGAGAGCAGTACGAATGATTATCTTGCCTGCTGCTGAAAATCCAAAGTCTTATCTTAAGATTATACAACACCTCTGTTTGCAAGTAATGGTTGTTTTGCAGTTAATGTCAGGTCTGAGTGATCTTTGCATTCGCTGAATGCTGTCATTTTATGCATTCTTTTTCCTAGTTTTAATATACATTGAATTATTGTAAGACATGATGATTTCACTGCCTTTTGTAAAAACAAGGATACATGTACTTTTAATTTCTTACTGATAATTGGATAATCTCAATTGTCATTTAGAATATATCTTAATAATAATCTATAAATTTCATAAATAAAGTTGCTGTTTCATATTCTTCATCATATATATACCGGTATATGTGGGCTGTTTGGAATTTATGGAGACATTCTGATTTTTTCCCTTTCTAATCAATGTTTTTTTGGTGAAAATTGGTATATACATTTAACAAACACCAAAAAATATATAAAAGCAAGAAATATTTAAGTATTTTAATTTTCCTTTTAAATGACCTTTTAATATGTCCATGGTATGGTGTACCTGGTGCAGTCTCAAATTCTAAATATACTATGTACTAAGTCCTGAATGACCCATAGAATGTTTGAAAATTTATAAAATTTTACATGTATATCATGTTTCAAACTTTATCTTGATTTTATTTTGTGCACGTTTGAAAGATTTTGGATTAGAAATATAAATATCATAGAGACTTTTCATTAGGCTATAGAAATCTTATTATTTTAGCAAAATGAATTTTGACATCAAGGCAGAGCAGCAGGTATGCATTTATTTTTGTGTAAAGCTGAGAAGAACAGTTCAGACAAAGGACCTTCTAAAACAAAATACAGTTGTATATAGGGCTTTAGTTTATTACTGATTTACTAGTAAACATTTTTGACATATCATTTAACCATAGTGAAAGCAAATAAACTGGATGACCATCAGTTATTAAGGATGAATTAACATGTTACATCACCTATCCTTAAGTCCTTAAGTTGGTACCAATGACTTCCACATGTAAGAGATATTATTTGAAATAAGGGTAGCAAGAACCCACAAGTTTGTAAAGATTAGGGTGGAGATGGGGGTTAAGAATGGAGAAAATTTGAGCCAATTGGGTTCTTAGAATGTTTATCAAGTGATGACAGAAAAAAGGAAGAGTTGACACTGCCCATTTGTTTTAATGTGAAAGAAAAAAATCTATTGCTGAAGTAACATTAAAATGATATGATTATCACTGTCGAGTGCTCCTGGTCAATGGACTTATGAAAGTTTAGAATTTCACCGGTACTTATCTAATGGTGCCATGAATAAGAGATTTTGCATGTTTGTATTATAGGTTCTTGATAAAAATGTGGTGATTTTTTATGAATTGATTTCTTTCTTTTCTGGAGTTAGGTGAAAGTCTCAATAATTTCCAAACAGTCCTTCTATTTTAAAATTTCCTTTTCAATGTTTTCTTTATCATGTCAAACTCTCATCCCTTAGCTGGACCCTTTATGGTTTAGATTTCTATCTCTCTGTGGGGCCTTTGCTGACTGTTAAGTCAAACTCTCATCCCTTAGCTGGACCCTTTATGGTTTAGATTTCTATCTCTCTGTGGGGCCTTACTGACTGTTCAGTTTTCTAGTCTGTACATTACCAAACTGAATGCCTGTTTTGATTTATTTGATAAAGGATGCAGGGTGAATTTCAATCCAGTTTTATACTGAAGTTAAAGGACAGATTTTTTTTCTTCGGTGTATTTGTTACCTTGCACGTTACTGGTAGGAGACATTTTTTTCTGATTTAAGAATCATGTTTGAGTGAGAGGGCAGTATTTCATATCTGCACAACAAGATGTATGATATAAAGTAAAAATTGACTGGAGGTCGTGACCCTTCAAAGATAAGATCACATGAGAGAAACTCAGTGCTCTTAAGGCAATGTCCTCTCTTGATAAACATTTCCGTCTGTAGGAAGATGAACCTTGGACCCTGTTTGGGTATTAGTTTTACAGGCAGCTGGTAGTCCCTAATATCACGTATAGGTTGACTGGTGCAATGTTTAGGCTGATGTGCATTTACTTAAAACATGCAGTACATACAAAAAGTTCATACAGTACATGTGTTTTGTGAATCATAAGTGACATAAATAAATCATAATTGTTTCAATATACATTTTTATGGTATTTTGGCCCCTGGGGATTGAAAGGGTCAGCAACAAAGAGTCAATTTTTTAATTTAGAAATACAGTTGAACTTCATTATGTCAAACACTAATATTTTGAATACATTGGATATCTTAAAGTCAATTAGAAGTCCCAACTACTTTTTCATCATGTACAGTTGAATTTTGGTATCTCGAACACGGATATCTCGAATACCAAGGATATGTCGAAGTGATGTTGAAGTCCCAAGCGCTTATAAGTATTTTACCCTGGATATCTCGAATCCTCAAATATCTCGAAGTATTTTCTTGGTCCCTTGAAGTTTGAGACAACAAGGTTTGACTCTATTTTACCGTCATTATCTCAGATACCTGAATATCTCAAAAAAAATTTCTTGGTCCCATCATTTTATTGTATAAAGAAAAAAAAATTAAGTTTTTTTTTCAACAACAGTGGGGCCACTGGAACATTGTTGAGCCGGTCTTAATGTTATCTTCATGTAGTGCAGATTCAGTTTGACCAAATTATTGAGAGTCAAAGAAAACATTTTGAAAATTTTCCTTTAAAGAAGACCAGGATCATGAATATTAATAATGATTAAAATAATCTTGGCCTTTTTATCTAGTGAAGAAAGAAATTTGTTCAAATTATGGCCACTAAGGGCTATGTTAGAGGCAAAATTTTTTGAATGGGAATATATTGGAGAGTCATTAAAATCTTATCAAGAAAGCTGGGTAACAATAAGTCATGTTGATATGCAAACATCTTCTAGTAGTGTAGATTCAGATTTGTTCAAATCATGACCCCTCAATGGGACCACAATTAAAGGTCAAATATTTAAATAATGATATTTATGAAAACATTTGAAAATGTTTCTTTTATAGAATAGCATGGCCACAATTGATAATACTAATACACACATGTATGGGAAACAAAAATTTATACAGAAAGATATTGACAATTCTCAATAAAAGTAAGGCTATAACTTGAAAATTAAACTTAATATTTAGCCCAGTATGATGTAAATGAAACTGTTGAAATCACTGACTTTAACTGGGAGACTACATAAGGGGTTCTATGATTTTAATTTGTTCATACACACTCAACTACTTAACATAAATAATTTACACCATAAAGTAACACTGTGTGTTGGTACAGAAGCAAGCTCAAGAGTGCAATTTATCATTAATATATGAAAACTCTTCTGTAAGCTGTAAAGTCTGTGTAATAATGAAATGATAATAATATAAGCATACATATTGTCAAAAATATCAAATACTGTGAGAGTGGGTGGGTGCCACATCTAAACTGCACAAAGAGAAAGCCTTTGAATGGGGTTTACTTGCTAAACTCTTGAAAAGGTGTGTAGCATATTAAAATACATGTTTAACAAGTACATAGATCTGAAATAGCAAACAAATGATATGTTTTTGGTAAAAAAAAAAAATAAAATAAACAAACACATGATCAACACATACTATAACTGTAATAAATAACTTTATCTGCATATACAAATTAATTTCTCAGGAAAAGAATGGTGACTCAGGTAAGCATTGTGGTCCATGGACCTTTTCTGTCCTTCTTGTACATGTAGTACCATCTTCCTGTTTTAAATGTGAATCACAGGTGTCGTCAATGAATCACCCTAGCCTCCTTAGAATTATGTAATGTTTATGTAACAGGGCTTTGTTAAATAAGTGTATTCTTTTTATAATCACTGTAAAAGATTGAACTTATGGTTTAAGTTAAGAATTTAGAACAAGGTTTCAAAGATTATTTAACTAAATCAACATGGAATTAATCAGATTTAAAAAAAAAAAAACAAAAAACTTCACGTATATATTGAAATAGACCTGTTCTTTAAATTTGAGGGTAAGAATTTAGAACATGTCCAAGAGAAACAAATGAAAATTATGATTCCTCATAGTAAATAATTTAGGACAAACACATGTTTTACATGATTTAAAGTGCCAAACTGACATAGAAAAATCTATATTGGTATGATATAGAACATGATATCAAAGACAAGACAAAATTAGCTGTCCTGTAGTAATTTAAACTTCAAACATGATTTTATGGATCAAGAACTAGAACATAACCTCTTAAAGAATTGCTCAATCAACTCTGTTATGTAATACATGCACGTGTACTGGCATTGCACAAGGTAAACTGAAGATATGTTATATCACAGTTACATGAGGTTTAGGAATCCAAAACGTACATATTGAAAAAAAAAAGTTTCTGTTAAACCGTACTACATGTACATGTAATTTTATTGCATTTCTCATTATTCAACCCATATCTAAGAATTGTGTAGGGAAAGATATGGTAATAAATATATAGTACATATATGATTCTTTGTGTAATCTAGCTCTGACACAAAATTGACATTAAAAATGAATCTTGAAAAATGCCTAAATAAGTATTTGTATCATCCAGAGTTAGTAAAGTTTGCTCTATAGGTATTTTACGTAGTTTATAGTTTTATACAGTCAATCCTAGTCTTTGAATTTCATTCCATCTAGATCAGTTTTGGAAAAACTTTACTATGCAGTCAAATCTTGCTATCTTGAAATCGATGGGACAGCAGGAAATATTATAAGATATCCAAGGGTTCAAATATTGAGGTTAATAATACTTTAGAAAAGTTGGTGGAGACTTCCAAATAACTTTGAGATATCCATGGTATTCGAGAAGTTGAAGTTTAAGATAACTGAAGTTTAACTGTATAATCTCTTTTGAAAAAGTTACTCTAATTGGAACATTCTGTCTTTGCAATTTTTTTTTTTAATTAGCTTTTTAAGAAAAAAACTGACCTCTACATAGCTTGAATATGATGTTTTGCTGTTAATTTGTTGAAGGATTCTGAGGAAGAAAAAGGTCCTAAGAAGAAGAAAGCACGAATTGTGGAAAGTGACAGTGAAGAAGAAGGGGGAGGGGCATCTCAAGAGGGGAGTGGTGCTCAAAGCGAGGGATCCAATAAGGGCAGTGATATGGAGGATGATTGACAGGTTATATCAGGAGTGTGGGAGGAGCTTTTATGTACATAAGTCACCGACTTAAATCAAGTTCAACTTGTGACAGACTGGAACAGTACTTTCTAACAGGATGTTGGTGAAGTCAAAGTGCAATATAAGGTCCAACTTTGTGACAGTGATGTTGTTTGCCTTGTAGAGTTATGAATTTAAACATCAGAATTCTTTTTAGTCTTATAAACAATCCAAAAATGTCCATGTACATGTACTACAGTTTATTAAAAAGTTGTTTGGATCACGAGACAATGAGAATATGTTCATAGCAAAATCCAACACAATTGTACATATACATTTACAGTATTGTGTAAATAAATTCATGTCATGCATCAAGAATAAAACCAGGATAGAAAATGATGTTGTAACACTTATCTACTCTTGTACCAAGTCTGAACTTCTAATGTCACTTGTTATCCTGTATCTGGTCCACCAATGTTAGAAGTTCAAGTGAGAATATCAATGGTACATGTAAATATAGTTGACAGCATATTTTTAAGGGGGGAGATACTTTTTATAAAAATCAGAAAAATGATGTAAATTTTCAAAAATAAAAAAAGAAGAAAATAATAATTCTAAATTAATAGATAAAAATCTGAATAAAGTGAAATGGTCTTATTGGTAATTAATTTTTAGCAAGGGGTTTTGTGAAATTTTAAGGACTATATATGCTTTCAAAGCAAGAGAGTGATTATGTAGTAAATTTATTTACATGTGTGGATTCCGTTTTATTGAAGAGTATCTTGTTTACTCATTGAGTTTCACTTCTCTCACATCAATCTGTACTGAACCCAAATACATCTCCTGATTTTCTGCATTTATGTTCAAATTTTCAGAATCATCAGAAAGGTTAATACATTGTTAAGGTAAGGAAGACATGGCCCCAGGCATGGTGATTGCATTTAAGTTAAATGTACAAGTTAAAGCTAAGTTCAGCTGCCTGTTTTACGAAAGAACTTATGAATAAGATCAAAATCTACTTTTGCAATCTATTTCATCTTTATGTTGATAAAATTGCAATTTAAGCTGAATTAAACGGATTAAGTAATTATTTTATTACCTCTTCTGAGCCAAAGGCTCAAAGAGCTTATGCTATGGCCATTTTTGTGGTGTGCGTAAACTTTTTGAAAAATGGGCCATATCTCAAGAACCCCTTAGTCAATTTTTTTTCAAATTTGTCACAGAGTATCCTTGGCCTAAGGGCTTTCATTTATACTAAACCTGAAACAAGGGGAGATAATTAGGGAAATAAAAACAAAAGTGGTTGCTGAAAATCTTCTCAAAAACCACTGGGCAGATTATCACCAAACTTGCATACAAGGATGAGGATATATTGTAGATTAAAAATAGTTCAAGGCATCACCCTGGGGCAAAGGGGGTGGTCTCAAGGTCACTTCAAAGTTGACCAAAAATTAAGTTTTGTTAAATCTTTGATTTTTTGCCTACTATAAGGCCTAGGATCATCAAATCTTGTCAGTTGATGCATCTTCAGACCTCATTTCATGTTGACTCAAAAGTAGGTCATGGTGACTTACTTTTTGAATTTTGCAGGTATTCATTTTCAGTTTAATTTTGATGCATAACTTGGATACTTAGAAGCCTATGATCATTAAAACTTGTCAGTTTATGCATCATGGGATCTTGAAGTGTGTCAACCAAAAAGTAGGTCACCATGACCTACTTTCTGAATTTTATGGCTAATAATTTTCTAAACATTAAAGGTAATTAATTCAGATACTAAGAGATTAGAGATTTAAAATCATCAAATCTTATAAGTTGATGCACCTGGGGGCCTTTTAAAAACAGATACGTCAAAAAGTAGGTTACAGACTCACAGTGACCTTCTTTTGAAATTTTACAGGTATATCATTTTCAAATTGTTGTAGAGGCATATATTGGACACTTTGAAGCATAGGATCATCAAACTTTGTCAGTTGATGGATCTTGGGTCCTCAGAGTGTGTCAACCAAAAAAAGGTCACCTTGACCTACTTTATCAATTTCATGGCTTAATTTAAATATTTCAGATACTAATAGCTAAGAATCTTCAAACTTTGTCAGTTGATGCATCTTGAGTCCTCAGTGTGTTAACCAAAAAGTAGGTCACCATAACCCACTTTTTGGAATTTGATGGCTTTATAAGTTACTAATTGGCTTAGAATCATCAAACTCTGTCAGTTGTCAGTTGATGCATCTTGAGTCCTCTGAGTGTATAACCCAAAAAGTAGGTCACTGTGACCTACTTTTGCTATTTCATGGCTTAATTTGAATATTTCAGATGCTAATTGGCTTGGAATTATCAAACTTTTTTCAGTTGATGCCTCTTGGGTACCTGGAGTGTTTCAACCAAAAAGTAGGTCACCATGAAATTTTGTTGGTTGATGAATCTTGAGTCCTCTGAGTGTATCAACCAAAAGTAGGCCATTGTGACCTACTTCTGCAACTTCATGGCTAAATTTAAATATTTCTGACACTAATTGGCTTGGAATTATCAAACTTTGTTAGCTGTTGCCATGCTGTCCTACTTTTGGAATTTCAAGGCTTTATCCTTATATATTGGTTACCAAGAGGCTTAAAACGGAAAAGATTTATAGGTTGTACAATTTTCAGAAGAGCAATTCTAGCCCTAGGGCCTCTTGTTTTCTATATAGTCTCACCAAATTATTAAGTTAGTGAGATTTAAAAGCTATGTAACATTTTAAGAATTTCTCTCAAGATCTTTTGTTAAAAAAAAGAAAAAAAAAAAGAACCAATTTTGTTGCCAAACTCATATACATGTACAAGTTGCACATACTATATAAAGCACATTATGCCATGATATGTTTCTAATGCATTTTTTTCTTATTACAATCTAAAACATAAGCCATATGCAGGGCAAATTAAAAAATTTTATTCATTCTTCTGAAAGCACCTTTGGAAAATTTGAAGATTATTTTAAGGATAATGTACACACACTGTTTTAAAATAAAAAGCTTATACATGTATAAAATTTTATGTACATGTAGTTTCTTAGTAAATAGCACATTTTAGCACAATCACACCCTTAGCAAGCAAACAAATGCCAAAGATGGAATCAAAGCCTCCTCTCTCCCAATTTTATTTTTTATTTTAAAAGAAGCAAAATTGTATTTTCTGAGCTTTATCCAAGAATAAAAATTATCACATTGTAGAAGTATAATAATTTAAATATACTTGTAATGAAATTTTTTCTCACAGTGGCTTGGATTTAGTGAAACCAATGCCCAAAACATAAAATTAAATATATGTGTTTTTACTGACCCATACTTGATAATAAAAATGTGATTTTGTACAAATAAAGTTTATCTAAATACTGATGCACTAAGTACTGCTTGCACTTAAAATCTGGTGATGAGAAAAGGGGTGGGGGTGCCACCCCCATTTTACATGCACCACTGATATGTATAACAAAATGTGCGGAACTTTGCAAAGTTCCCAAACTTTTAATACTTCTAATAGTATCATTATTAAATATATTTTATAACAATATCCTCAGTGTAAGTTTTGTTTTTTTTCTTTCTGGATCTCTGATTGCAATGAAAATGGGGAAAAAAATGACAAATCAATATAAATTCTGTACCTCCTCCTATAAATGTTTGATTTAGATCTAATACCCTAGAGGATTCATAACCCTTTCTTACTATGGTAAACAACTTTTAGAGAAAAATCCTGCTATAGAATTTAAAAATGAAAAAAAAAAAAAAATAATAATATGTTCACAAATAAGTTACAAGAAAAAAAGATTAAGAGTAGATTTTTGTTTAAGTCATAATTCCTTCTGCAAATAGACCTCTGTTCTGTCCATTTTTTTTTTTTTTTGGCTGTTGTTTTGTTATTGAAATGCCCAATAAAAACATGGGAATTAAGTCTATCTCAATGCCTAGCATTGCCTACTCTAGTACAATTTTTAGGAAAGTCGTGGGTAAAGTATAAACATTGAGAAAGGTTAAAGAAAGGTTAGAGGTTAAAAAACATATTTAAAAAATAGACTGTGAGACAAATTGGACTAGTGAAAAATAATAATTAAATAAGTTCTCTCGATATAGTGACATTGCTGCAGTAATGGGGATACAAACACCGATAATCTTGTACAATTAACACAATTTTGCACATTTTCCAAGTGTAAAACTTTGCTGAAGCAAGTAACAGACAGTATCACTAATTTTTACTTCAAGATAAGTGTTTAATTCAATATATATCTTATAGCAGTTTCATTGGATATTAATCATAAAAAAGAAAAACAGAAGTCAACAAAAATATACCTTTCCATAAACTATAATTAACTAAACTCTAAAAAAAAAAAAATTACAAATACCCGTATTTCACATTTAAGACTTTTGGAATACATTTCAAACCACAATGACATACAGTTTCATAAATCTGTGAATGTGGTTTCAATGCATTGATAGATAACATCTATTCTGTTTGCCATTTGTGCGGGGGCATGGAAGCATTGTCTTGTGATGTAGCAGATGGCTACCCCAGCAGCACGCGGCGTAGTTTTGCGTTGGCCACTTCCTCTTCGTCTGTTTCGGTGTCACTGCTGCTGTGGTACACAGCTGGTATTGTCCTACACTGAGGGGAACACAGATACTGCAACAAGGGGAGGCGATATTTCCCACAGAAGTCTACAAACTTCACATGCTCAATCCTTGATGTAAAATACACACCTGTAGAAAAAAAAGAAACCTTCAATGACTAAATAGGTGACATAAGGTGTACTGAAATAGATGACATTAGATGTACTGTAAATTTTGTAAAATTTGTAGAAATAATGATTAATAAGTAGGTAGTTAGGTTCCAGTGTTCCACAAAAATATTTCTATTTGTTGTAAAATGGCTGTAGACTAGAATTTTAAGACATTTACTATGTTTACTGACAAAGCAAATTAGGATAACATTCTATGCATTAACCTGGCACAGGTTCAATAAAGGTAAGCTGCATTTTATCCAAGATTGATTTACTGGACATGTTCTGGTTCTGATATTGTATAATATATATTTATGGCTACTTGTGTTTATTTTTAGAGCAGTATTCACATCTGTTATGCTTTAATTGATTCATTATTTACCTTTACATTTGGGGTTCACACATCTCTGAGCAGATGCCAGATATTTTCGTAGATTACTAGGGAGATCGTTTTTGGTATACTTGACTTTTTCTATTTTAATCACTCTTCCTGATAGCTCTAGTAGAGTGGGTGGTTCGTAAGTCATGTCTTGTACAAATTTGTTCACAAGAGGATTATTCCTGAGACTGAGTTCCGAGAGATTAAGTCTCACAATCTCAGGAGGGAGGGTAGAGATTTGGTTATTGTGGAGACTTAGCGACTGTAATTTTCGGAGCTGGATCAGTGTTGGTGGAATGCTTTGAATTTGATTGTCACACAGTATTAAACAGGAGAGATTATAAAGCTGTCCTATTTCTGCTGGGACCTCTGTTAGTCGATTTCCACCGAGGTACAATACCTCTAGTCTGAAAAGAAAGAAAAAGTGAAAATCACAGTTACATGTAAATGTAGGAAAAAATGGTAAAATACAATTAATTTTAAAGCCACATCTAATTTCAGATGAAAGTAATATCATTACCATTGTTTAAAGGCGACTTTAAGGAGACAAAAATGTGCTAAATTGCTTCATTAAAAAAAACAAACAAACCTTGAAACAAATGTTTATTTGCGTAGTAATGCTAATGATAAATTGTTTTTGTAAGCACTTTATCATTTCTTAGTGCACTAAAAGGTGAAATCTGATTTTAAATAAAAACAGGATCTACTGTGAAACACTGACAGTTGTCATCATGCTAACTGCCTCAGGCAATCATAACAGATTAGTAAAAAACAAAACAGTACTTTGTACCTCTGCAAGTTTTTGATAGAATTTGGCATTTCTGATATACAATTCCCACCCAGGTAAAGACGTCGTAGATTTGATAGTTCTGTACACTGGGGAGGAAAGGTTTCAAGTGAATTTCCACTAAAGTTTAACACCTCCAAAGATGACAGCAGTCCAAAGTCCTTAGGAATAGATGCACAGGATAATCCATTGCTTTTGACTAGAAGTTTCCTTAAACACCTTAGACTTATCAACTCTTTAGGTATATGAGTTAGGTGGTTATTGCTGAGATCAAGAGAGAGCAAGTTCACAAACACAGATATAGACGGTGGGAGCAATAAAATCTCATTGTGGTTCATTTTGAGGGAGAGGATCTCTTTGGCACGGGGGATCAAGTTATCTGGGATCGTAGAGAGGTTGCTGTAGCTGGAATCCTCAGAATTCCGGCTATTTGATTCACTGTCGGAGGAAGCATCACTTAAATAATCTGCCATGGTCTTTAACAGCTGATCACACGATGTGTAAAATCAAACAACCGCAGGAATCCAGCTCACTGAGCATTACAGTGCAGACTATGCAACTACTTCCAGTTAAATTTCCGTCAAAATATTTAGCACCATTGTTTCACTACATGGACGTGATGAACAGTAATAAAAGCCCATGCCAGGGGGAGTGATCGTTTGTTTACTACTTGACCCCTTTCATAAGCATGTAGTGCCCGATCTCTGATTGGTTAAACCTCTGGGAACCAATTTATGATGAGCAGGCCAATCGGCAATCCTCGGCTGACTCCGCTACGCTCCACACAAACGGTTAGTGTGCGAGGTACGAGCCACACGAGGAGCTCCGAGTGTGATCAGGCACTTTGGTCGTGATGGATTGTGTATTCCGTAATGTTCTATATCATACCCCAAGATTTCTCAAGAAGTTTTGATAGGAAACCCAAGTAGTCAAATAATTCAATTACGCTGCAACCTGTCATGTGGCAAAGAGTAGGTTTTTTAAACTCTATCCAGAGTTGTGTATTAGGGACGACAACTCTGGGTAAAAATCGCTTCTTTTGACTTTTAGGCCTAGATACCTCCGTCCCCTTTAACATGGTTAAAAAATATTTGCGGACGAAAATGGCCCAGTAGTTATTGATGGTATATACATACATGTAAATGTTTGCATTCTTTTTAAGATTTGGATTGAAATATATGTTTATGCATGATTTAAAAAATATCTTTGAATAAATGTTTAGATTTTTTTCATTTTTATATTTTCTTACAAGTGAAGAAAATTCTTAAACGGTGAAAAAAATTCAGTTAATTTATCTAGCAATCTTGCGCTCCTCCCCTAACTGCAGTTGGTTTGTGCATGTGTGTGTGTGTGTGTTCCCCCTTTTTTTTTGTATGGAATCTAAAGATAGTTTTTTTTTGTCGTTTTTAGGTTGGACGCCGCAGTTAACATGAAAAAAACAAAAACAAAAAAAAAACGAAACAAACTTGGGCTGGTCTTCTCCCGAGGAAGTGTCATTATATAGCTAGTCTTCTGGGGGGGGGGGGGTGTCTCACTACATAGCCAGTCTTCCCTCTTCATAGCGAGATCGACCCCCCTCCCCCCTAAATATAGTTTCCGGATTTTTTTTTTATTCTGACGTTTTCAATGTTTGAATAAAAATTCTCCGTCGTAGGATTTAATAATTAAAACATCTTAATAGCGTTTTAACAGTTTGTTAGCCGTAAATAATTTTGGGATTTTAGTATATTTATCATTGGGGGGGGGGGGGGGTAAAAGTATTTTCTGAAAACAACGGCCTTATATGTGCATTCATGCAGTGTATATAAACGTTGAACTTGTCCTTTCCATCTTAGATTATAGCTTAATACAAAAATTAAAAAAAAGAAAGAAATATACAATGATTATAATGAAACTAAAAACATTATAAGAAAAAGATATAACTGAATTAAATTATATTTATTTCTTTGCGTTTTGTATTATTTTCTGTATCTACATTTAGGGTTAGGATGTTTATGAAACTAAAAGCAATTTGTAACCATCCTATCACGTTTTCATCTTATTTTTTCCACAAAAATAGTTCGTGAAATATTTATTTATCGGTGGAGTGAAACGAAGGAGAAAATAATGGAACTGAGGTATAGCACTCTAATAATTTTTAATTTACGTATATATGATAACATTCGTAGTAGGCAATATCTTATAAGATATACACTAGTATAGTAGAACAAAATGCACCTGCTCTCAAATCCTTTCTTTACGTAAAAGATGTTAAAAAAAATTATGACCAGAGTCTTATTTTTGAGGACATTCATGTCTCTCTGCTGCATGAAATATTATATATTATATAGCTTGCATGTATATATTGTATAATACCTGCAAATATGGTTCTTAATAACTTGACATTTATTGTATGGATTTTGAATAATGAAAATAAAGAAATTTTATGCTTACTTGGAAAATTTATTTCTGAAAATGGTAAAAGAACCAATGTATAAATACATCTGTCATCATGTACATGCATGCCTTTTCTCCAATTTTACTTTATTGTATTTTTTCTCTGAAATATATTACAATTTTAAAGGGAAAAAACCCATACAAATGTATAAATACATGTATGAACATGTTGTAGCATAACATATTTGTATTGTCTTGGGATCAGTGACAATAATTTGGACACTTGACACTGGTATTGTCTATGATTATTAACGCTGAATACAATGTTATATAACTGTTTATGTAACTGTTTATATATATTTTTTTATATAAAAACAATGTATATTGTGAATAATGTTTAAATTGTGCATTTATATATGTGGAAATGCCTCTCGGGGCCCTTGATTGGTAAATAAAATATCTTGTATCTTGTACATTATTCTTTGATTTTTTTTATTTAAATATAGAACACCTTATAAATGTGAACTAGAAAAAAAATCTGAAGAAAAAAAATCCTTGGACCAAGGGTGTATAATTGGGGAGGGGGGTGTTGGTGTCCTGTCCGCAAGCACCGGTTATCTATGCTACTAAGATCTCCAACAATTTATAATATGTTTTCTCATATTAAAGTTAGCATAATAAATCAATTGTTGGCGTAATAAAACAACAAACTCAGAATCTTCATTTGACATTATCCATATAAACACGTCAACATTACTATATATCGGCAAAATTATTGCCCCTCCAACCGGGGTTGAGCACCGGTTCTTACGGCCATGGTGCATGTGAATGACGACCCCAAAAACAAGCCCACTCGTTTGATTTTGAAAATAAATATTCTCTCCTCAAAAATTTTCCCTTTGGAGTTTCGGCAGTCAGCTTGACTGGTGCTACCCCCATCTCTCTCCCTTTCGCTCTCTCACACAGTTTGAAGTTTAGTTGTTCCCCCCCCTTTTTTTTATTGATTTTCATACTTTTTCCAGTGAAAAACAATATGTGTTTGTGAAACACTGATGCCCCGTTTGGTAACTTATAGCAAAGGTTAAACTTTATCAAATGCAAATCAAATATGTTGGTACCCAAAGTAAGGTCTTGTCTCGATGAATAAACCTGTGAAATATGAAAGCCCTAGCAGCACCCATTGAATAGATATGGAAAAGGTTAAAGTTTTTTTTCAAAAGTATGTCAAACATCAAGGTCAAGGTTAATTTTAATGGTGCCCAAGGAAAGGCCTTCTCTCAAGAAATACACAGGTAAAATATGAAAGCCCAAGCACCAATAGTTCAAAAATTATGACCAAGGTTAAAATTTTCCAAAAGTAGGTCAAACTCAAAGGTCAAGGTCAAAGGTTCAAAGTTGTTGGAATCCAAAGAAAGGTCTTGTCACAAGGATTACAAATATGAAGTATGAAAGCCCTAGCACCAACCATTCAAAAGTTATGGCCAAGGTTAAAGTTTTTCAAAAGTAGGTCAAACTCCTAGGTCAAGGTCAAAAGGTCAAAGTTGTTGGTATCCAAAGGAAGGTCTTGTCACAAGGATTACACATGTTAAGTATGAAAGCCCTAAAACCAATTGTTCAAAAGTTAAGGCCAAGGTTAAAGTTTGAGAAAGTTTTGCAAAACTGGGTCAAACTCCAAGGTCAAGGTCAAATATGGTTGTACCCAAAGAAAGGCCTTGTCACAAGGAATACACAGGTGAAATGTGAAAGCCATAGCTCCAACCAATCAAAAGTTATGGGCAAGGTACGTTAAAGTTTTTGCGGACAAACAGACAGACGTACGGACAGGGCAAAAACTATATACCCCCGAATCTTCGATACTGGGGCATAAAAATGTCCTTGATCATGTTGGAAATAAATGTTTTGTCCTGTTAAGACTCGACACTCCCAGCCCCTTTGTAGAACGTTTCCGATTCGTTCGAATAATTTAAGGGACAACTTATCTAAATGTGAAAAAGGTGTGAAAATGTCCAATAGTAAACAAAACGAAGACGAAAAGTCGCAAAAGGCAGAATCTGAGGTTGACAAAGAGCTTGATGACCTACTAGAAAGTTTGTATAATATTTTTCAAGTCTTTGTTTGTCTCATTAGGGTAGCTTAGGGTAGCACCGTGTCTGTTGTTGGGATTAAAGATTCACAGACTAAGGAAATTCAGGTTACAGTGTCTACACGTCCTAGTTTTTCCGTTTATCTATTGATAACATAATAGTATGTACTGTTTGAACACGTTGAAGCTATCTCTAGAAAACAGGTTCTACAAAGTAAACTATAAAACTTGGTGTGTGATATGTCAATATTTTATGGGTGTAAAGATTAACAAGAGTACATTGCAGGAATTACACAAATAACCATGGTCATGGTTAGCTAGTCATGGTTATCCAAGCCACATCTTTCTCCTCACAAACATTAAAATATGAGTAAATTATGGTTGGCACATAAGGTTCTTATCAGCTCATGCTATTTGTTTCCAGAGACAAAAAAGAACAGAAAGTAGCTACTGTCATTTGCACTTATTATGATGGACACATTGTATGCTATATTTAATACAAAATAGTGGAACAACTTTACTGGTCCCTAGAAAAACGCACTAAAAATAGTGTCACCAAGGGCGACTTCAATATATATGAGATCGCGTGAGCAATTGAAAAAATAAAAATTACTAGGTTTTTGGCCTTTTTGACTGCAAAGTTGAATTAATAAAAATACAGATGCAACTGAATTTCTTAATTAATAAAAAAGAACGAGTCACTAACCCTAATCTCTGGGATGGTATGCGAGGACTAACCCAAATCTCCAGGGCAGATGCTAAACTAACCGTAATCAGTGAAATAATGTGCAAGAACCAACCCTAATCTCTTGGATGGATGTGAAACTAACTCTAATCAGTTGAATACTTGTGCAAGAACTCACAATCCCTAATCTCTCAGGTGGGTGCAAGACTAACCCTAACGAGTTGAGTAGTGTGCAAGAATAACCCTTATCAGTTGAGTGACGTAAATCCGTCATAGTGCAATGAGCGCGCGGATCTTGCAGATCTGGGGACCAGTAGGGCTGTGTCAATATATCAAATATTCAATACATATTGATTTTCAGGAACGTATCGTATCGAAAAAATAACTTGCAATACGTATCGAACAGGCCGTTTTCCTTATAATTCTGTAAAAAGGCTGGGAATTTCAGTCACCAAAGATTATTTTTAACTGTTTTGAAATATAAATGAACAAAAATGAAATAAACATTAAGGAGATAGCACATCTTAAATAACTATTACAAAAATACATAGACAACTATATTTTAATATGTTATGTTAGACTCACCCAGTATTTATCAAATTTATGCATTAAATGTCATTTACAAGACATTTGTGAAAGACTTAATAAATAATCCAATATATCGCATATCGCTTAAAAAAATATCGTATCGTATCGAAATATTTTGCTCAATACACAGCCCTAGGGACCAGTAAAGTATTTGTTTTGAATACTGGTATCAATATCAAATTAGTTAATTCCAAAATGTTTAGATATACCTCCAAGAAGGATGCTGGTTATTCTCTATGTAGTCAGAGTTGGTTTAAAATGTAATGTTATGATATATTTTAGCTTCCATCATATTGTAATAGTTTGGACTGCGGATATCAGCCTGGATAGCTCAGTTGGTAGAGCACCTGACTAGTGATGCAGGGGTCCCAGGTTTGATTCCTAGTCCAGCCTTTCCTATTACACAATTTAGTGCCATTGACCACATCTGGACTTGCAGGTGAAAGTCCTGCCAGGGGCAAAGAGAACTTGGGTTGTTTCTTCAAGGGCAAAGTCAATTAAAGGAGGGGGCATGTAATGGTTTGAGTTTTGGATATTGGTCTGGATAGCTCAGTTGGTAGAGCACCTGGCTAGTGATGAAGGGGTCCAGGGTTTGATTTCCAGTCTAGCCATACATTTTCTCCTTTCCTGTTATAATAATTTTTTTTGAGTGGTTTCAAAGAGGGGGGGATAGATTGGATACCCAGTGTCTGTCTTTTTAAACAATCACTGCTTTAGCTCATATACTGATTATGCCTACATTTGGTACACAAGGAGATCCATGCCTATTCTCTGGTTTAAAGTTATATATGGTAAGCTTTCTTTAATGTTTTATTGTAATTTCAGGTGCCTTAAAAGACTTTGATAAACCACAGGGTGCTGAGTCCTCACCACATAAAAATGTCAAGGTCAGTTTTTCCCATGATTCCATGTTTAAAGAATTATTAAATTAATCATAAGTAGTGTTTATTTAGAACAAGATACAGGTAATTCATTAGACATGTTGTTTCTGATTTTAATTTCAGTGAAATTCATTAAAATAAATAGAATCTTAGAGAAGTTTCAGTTCTTTTTTGAAAGTAGGAGAATGATACACATACATTTTATAAAGATTATGCACTTTTTAACTCACCTGAGCCAAAGGCTCAAGTGAGCTTTTCTGATAAAAATGTGTCCGTTGTTGTTGGCATCGGCTCCTTAATTTTTTTTATTTTCATCTTCTTCTCCAGAACCACTGGGTCAATTTCAACCAAACTTGGCACAGAGTATTCTTGGGTTAAGGGAATTTAAGATCGCTCAAATGAAGGGCCACACTCTCTTCCAAGGGGATATAATAAAGAAAAAATCTTCTGAAGAATCCAGGGCCAGAAAAGATGAAACATGTGAAAGCTTTTAAAATTGGGTGGGGTCATTTAAAAAATCTTCTGAAGAACTCCAGGGCCAGAAAATATGAAACATATGTGAAAGCTTTCTGACATAGTGTAGATCCAGATTTGTTCAAATCTTGACCCCAGGGGGTAAGGTTGGACCACTATGGGCGATCAAATTTTTACATCCATGGGTATATTTAAGAAAAAATCTTCCAAAATCCTCTTCTCGAGAACAGCAATGGCGTGATCAGTAGTATTTATAAAGAAGCATCCTGAGGTAGTGTAGATTCAAATTTGTTCAAATCATAATCCCAGGGGGTAGTGTGGGGCTATAGTGTGAAATCAAAGTTTTACATAGGAGTACATTGGAAAAACCTTTAAAAATCTTCCTTCTCAAGAACCACTGGGCCAGAAAAAGATGAAACTTATGTGAAAACTTTCTGACATAGTGTCGATTCAATTTTGTTCAAATCATGACCCCAGAGGGTAGGATAGGGCCACTATGGGCGATCAGAGTTTTACATCCATGGATATAAATATTAGGAAAAATCTTTAAAAATCCTCTTTACAAGAACAGCAAAGCCATGATCAGTCATATTTATTTGGAAGCATTCTGAAGTAGTTTAGATTCAAATTTGTTCAAATCATAATCCCAGGGGGTAGGGTGGGGCTACAATGGACAATCAAAGTTTTACATAAGATCTAGAATTCATATGAAAAATCCTTAAAAATTTCTTTCAAGAACAGCAAAACTGTGATCAGTCATATTTAAACGGAAGCACACATAGGTAGTATGTATTCAAGTTTGTTCAAATCATGACCCCCAGGGGGCAGGGTGGGGCTACAATGACAATCTTATAGTTTTACATAGGAAAACATACAAAAACATGCAAAAACATAGGAAAAATCTTGTTCTCAAGAACAGCAAAGACATGTTCATTCATATTTACATGGATTCATCCACAAGTAGTGTATTTTCAAGTTTGTTCAAATCATAGGTAGAATAGGGTCACATTGGGTATCAAGGATTTACATAGGAATACATAGAAAATTCTTTTAAAAATCCTCTTTTCAAGAACAGGAGAGCCATGGTTAGGCAAATTTATATGGAAGCATCCTCAGGTAATGTAGATTTAAGTTTGTTCAAATCATGATCCCCAGGGGTAAAATGGGGCTTCAGTGGGTGATCAAAGATATACATAGGAATATATAGGAAAGATTCTGCTGGTGAAAAACAAGAATGACCGTAGTTACTTAGGTGAGCGTTGTGGCCCATGGGCCTCTTGTTAATTTCTTCATTAGCATGTGCCCCCAGGAGGCAAGAAAGAAGATCCATTGTCAGAGATGTTTGCTGAGGAGTTCTCTGATGAAATGAGCAAGCAGTTTCAGGAGACCATGAAAGGTCTGATGGGAAATGACCCTCGACTCATGGAGCAGATAGAAAAACTGGCAGAGGCAGCAGGACAGTCTGGTAATCGTTTTATTTTGACCCAGCATGAATTTGATTAGTTTGAATTAGTATTAGACACACATGAAGAGGAAACTATGTAGATATTTCTTGTCAACTGCAGTTCAACTCTGGTATCTCGAAAACCAATATCTTGAATACTATGAACAATTGGAAGTGAGTTTGAAGTCTCAACCTCTTGTTCCATACTCAATATCTCCGAAATCCGAATCCTTGGTGATCTGGAAGTTTGAGATAACGAGTTTTGAGGTTTGAATAAGAGTATCATAATGATGTCACACTTATTTTAGGAAAATTTGATACAAATTTTTAAACAGACCAGTGAAAGAAAAAAAAGCATGATGTATCAGTTATTAAGATACAATTACTATTTTCATGGATGGTTTTATTTCTTAAGATATAATGTTTTATATGAAATAATTTGAACAAATTAAGGATGATAATTCAGGTTCTATGGTATATGAACCTTTTATTTCGTATAATGCACTGAAAAATGTAGAATGAAATACTTTATCATATAGAGTTTATCCCTGATAACTTTGTCATATAACAATACAAATAGAAGCTTGTTTAAAGTGGTTAAAATGATTAATTTTATTTTCAGATGAGTCACAAGGGTCTCAAGAACACTTTGCCAAAACCCTGGCCAGCACAATAGAAAGTATGACCGAAAATCTAGACGGGGCACAGGTGATCATATATTTATTTTACTCAATTATGCTAAATTGTATTGAACTTAGAGGAAAACTAAACAGTTTTTGTAAAAAAATTATTTGATACTCACAGAATGATTTCACATTAAAAAAAAAAAAGTCTCAAGGTTTAGACTGATTATTGTTTAACAGGGTGACATGAGTGATGAGGATCTACTGAAGGCCTTTACCAGTATGGGGATGGAAGAGGAGGGAGAAGGATTCATGCCGATGATGCAGGGCATGATGAAGACACTGTTATCTAAGGAGGTTCTGTATCCCTCCCTAAAGGAACTCTCACAAAAGGTAGGTTGTCAATGTGAAATAATGCAGGGCATGATGAAGACCCTGTTATCTAAGGAGGTCCTGTATCCCTCCCTAAAGGAACTCTCACAAAAGGTAGGTTGTTGCAGGGTATGATGAAGACCCTGTTATCTAAGGAGGTCCTGTATCCCTCCCTAAAGGAACTCTCACAAAAGGTAGGTTGTCAGTGTGAAATAATGCAGGGCTTGATGAAGACCCTGTTATCTAAGGAGGTCCTGTATCCCTCCCTAAAGGAACTCTCACAAAAGGTAGGTTGTATGTGTGAAATAATGCAGGGCATGATGAAGACCCTGTTATCTAAGGAGGTCCTGTATCCCTCCCTAAAGGAACTCTCACAAAAGGTAGGTTGACAATGTGAAATAATGCAGGGCTTGATGAAGACCCTGTTATCTAAGGAGGTCCTGTGTCCTTCCCTAAAGGAACTCTCACAAAAGGTAGGTTGAGAATGTGAAATAATGCAGGGCATGATGAAGACCCTGTTATCTAAGGAGGTCCTGTATCCCTCCCTAAAGGAACTCTCACAAAAGGTAGGTTGTTATTATTTATGCTGTGTGTATTCTGTGAGTAGAAGGGATTTTACATTTCAAATTGGCATCATGGCCCACTTTAATACAGTGTGTTTTTAACTTTTTAAAAATATATACATGTACATATAAAGAGCAATTAAACATTTGGCTCCAAATGCTTGAACTCAAATAATATTTAAAAATATCAACAACATAACCTTTCCCCTGTATTAATTATGTTCCTCACTGATTTGATTATTGCTTTAATTGTAGTAAATTTCACCTGTATTCAGAGATTTCTGCAAATTTTTGGTTGTACACTTGTATATTTTTACAATTAAATTCATGCTTATGAGTCAAAATAATTGAACTTAAGCAATTAAGGAGGGGTGTTTTCCTCTTATTGCATTGTTTGAAAACTCTACTCCTAAATAACATGGAAATTAATTAATTTTCTCAGTATCCAAAATGGATTGAGGAGAACAAAGATAAGGTGGAAACCCAGCAGATGATTAAATATCGGGAACACGACAGGATTGTACGGGAAATCTGTGTGGAGTTTGAAGCTGAACACATGTCAGACACAGAAGATGTCAAAAAACTACGATTTGAAAGAATTGTGGACTTAATGCAACAGGTCAGACAGAGTTATTCATCTTTGTTATATTTACATTTGCCAATGTGACATGAAGTCCGTCATGTGATCAGACTTTCTTGCATATGGAAAGCAAACCACACAAGACATTTGGAATGTCTAGACTGTGATGTCACATAATGTCCTTCATGTATATAATGTTGCATTTCCATAACAGAGTCTAAGGCCATCTTAAAAAAAAAAAATGTTTACTTTCCCTCTCCCGACTAAGGAAAAAATAAGGGTAGGTAGGTAGGAAATTTTTTTTACTTAAAAACACTTGCTAATATGAAGTTAAAATAGTTAACAATGAGATGAGAAAACTTTGGAATGAATTAAAAAATAATTGTTTCCTGGAGGTTTAAAAAAGTTTTGAGTGGGCCATATTTAGTCAGTCTGTCGAGAGAGGGCCACCAAGCAATTTTTTAAAGATGGCCTAAATAATGCATTTTTTCCTTTTGTAACACATATAAAAATGTAAATATAAATAAAAGAAATAAAATATCATTTTTAGAGGTTCATTGGGATATGACGTGAAGTTGGTATGTGATCAGATTTATGTCATACATGTATATCCCAATGAAACTCTATAAATGATATTTTTCTTAATTGAATTACAGATATACACTTTCCAAATTACTAATATTGATATTTGTATCATAAATTGCAGAACAATCAGTATTATTTAATTTTATTTAGATGCAAAATATGGGACAGCCTCCAAAAGAAATTGTGGGTGACATGGTAGGCTTTACTATTTATTGTCAAAAATGCAAATCTGTCAGAATATTAGGAAAAATGTGAAAAGCCTGTGTGTGAATGTTTTTTAGTATCCTCAAGATAATATTTATGAAATCAAATAATACTCTGCATTTTGAATTCATTTTGCTATCCTCAGTTTTTCTATGTCAGATGTATTCTTGTTTATTTATAGGCACCAGGTTTAGAGTTTGATGAGAATGGAATACCGAAAATGCCTAATGGATGTCCAATGATGTAACTGTGAAGATTCCTAATAAATGTATGATGATGTGAAAATGCCTGGAGAAATGTCCCAATGATGTAACTGTGATAATGTCAGTACAATATTGCATAACCAGAGTTTGTGATTTCCTGTAATTAAGAGTATCACTTTGTATGTCTTGGAGTGTGTTCGATGTGATATTTTGTATAACTGTTTCCAGAGGGTGACCATTTTAGCCGAGTGCAATAAGTTTGAATGATATCAGTATGAGAGTAAGAAAATTCTTTCATTTATAAAATATTTTAAAAGATTGTGTGGAACAAGAGTAAATTTTACTTGAGATGATACTTTTTTTGATTATTTGTTCTGTTTCACGCTTGTCTATAATGTATTTTTTTAAAGCTCAGCCGAGTCAATGGTCGCTGCAGAGAGCTACAGATCGAAGCATTGTAAAAACCTTCAATTGACGCCGCCGCTTTTTTGTTGCTCGCTTCGGATATTATTTCTTGTGTTTTATGTTGTCCCCTGCTTTAAGAATGGTATCTGATAATTAACCATATATTTTACTCTTATTCTTGACACTTTATATACCTTTCAATGGTCCAGAACAGCCCTTGATGGTTTTGGAATGTCGGTTTAAAAATTCCCATTCCAACGTCCTTGTTGGGGGTCGTGTGAAAATGAGTCTTGCGAAGAACATACACTTGCCGAGAAAATGTAAATTAAAAATTCAGGAGGTTCAAATATCATGTATATTGTCTATAAAGAATACAATATGTATGTAAAAAAAAAAGAAATATATAAATAAAACTTGGGCGTGTTAATTCAGGATGATAACCAACAAGGACGTCGGAATGCATTTTTCAAACTGATACTCCAAAACTACATACACCCGTTTGGAACCGTTGAAAGGTAAATAAAGTGTCAGGAATAGGAGTAAAATTTATGGTTAATTATCAGACACCATTTTAAATGGGGGAAGCATAAAATACAAGAAGCAATACCCAGAGCAAGTGACAAAAAAGAAGCTGTGTAAATTGAAGGTTTTTACAACGCTTAGATCTGTAGCTCTCTGCTTTATCATGTTTTGTTGTGGCACTAGAGTGGGGAACAATAAAGTAGGTTATAGATTGTCATACTTTGACATGGAATATCTCAAGAACAGAAGGGCTACAATTAGTTCATTAATATACAGACATCCCATTTAGCGAAGATTCCTGTTTATTCATATTATGACTCCATGGGCTCTGGTAGCATCATAATTATTATAGATTAATGTATTATTAAACATACAGTTAACTGTAGTCCTTCCACCTTTGTTAATAGTTTGTGTGATGGTAAGATAGCATTCCAATATGTCCTGCAATCTCAGCTCTGTTCGTCTCTCTGTAAACAAGCTTTAAAATATTTCTCCGACGACAGTTTTGTTCCAATTTCATTAAAACTTGGTACACTAGCAGATTATAATAAAATGTCTTTAGTTTGCTCATGTGGTTCCGCAATGAACTGGATGGTGATAAAGTGGAATGGAGCAATGAAAAATTGATATATAAACAATGGCCTACAAATAAGTACGAAGTAATACCCAATGGTTGGTTATATTTCCAACGAGGTCATTAAATTGACCAAAGAAATTGCAAAATGCTGACTTTAAATGGTCCTTCAACATCAACTTATTTGTCAGTACTCTGCTCTGGTTTAAATAAATGACCGTACTCGAAGCACGCTCTTGCCTACAGATTCAGCTGAGAGACATAAACACCATAAGCAGGTGATCGTGGAATGTTTCTAGGTAGATTAGGAAAGTTGACGATGGAAAAACTGAAGTTGTTCCATTTGTTATATATATTAGTTGTTAGTTGGTCAAAAACGTTTATAGACAGTAAAACAGATGGCAGACTTCGTGTCTTTTATTTCGAGTTCACTGGGATATATGGAGTGGACATACGAATAAAATAACTTTTGTTAGATGTCCAACCTCCCCTTCAAATCAACTTTAGAATACTTATAAGTAGATGCAGAATATTTAATTTTTAACAAAGTAATTTTGTAGGTGACCAATCACAAGATTAAAAAATTTCAAGTTCTATTTTTATTGAAGAAGCTTTTGTATATGAAGCACGAAAAAGCACGGTCTTCAGTTTTTGAAATGATTATGTCAAGTGTATTAAAGTCTATATTTTGTTATTATAATTTGGGTTAATATTGTAATTTCAAATTTTCTAAATGTTCTTATTTTGAGAATCCATATTTAATTCACACCATTTCTTGAATAATTTGTAGCATAGTTCTTTTGAAGTTTCTCCTTCATAGCAATTAAAATTCTAGCGCAATAATGTAGCCCTCTTTTTTTCTCTTAAGAAAACATTAAATTTAAAATATCGGAGAGGGCTACATTATTGCAGCTATCAATATTCTCCTGAGGAGTAAAGAGCATACAATGTATCCTTGTTTGTAAACATTTTTATGAATTTTTGGAAACCACTATAGGTACTGTAAATCAAATTCACTTTCATTGGCTGGAATGTTAAACGTACAAATGTTTTAAAACTGGAAGGTTACTTTGAAGAATTTCTTCTTTTTTTTTTATTGAAAGGGACATGTGAGTATAATGTAGATTACCAGATGTGGAATTAGAAGCTGATTCCTCAAAGATTACGTTGTAATAATGAAAATTACAAATACTATATTGTTAGAAGCTTTCATAGCTGGAACTAAATATATATTGTTCATGTAGCCTTATTTTTTCACTTCCAGCTTACTGAAGAAAGAATAGATGGTACTTGTTTTACCTTTTAATTTTCTGATGCTGTTCTTTAATATGTTTCTAAATCTCTTTTTTCATTCTGACAAAGTTTCGAAGTCTTCCCCTTCATAAAGAGTCTATCGTGAGGCATATTACTCGAGGGAGTTCATAAAAGAAGGGAAGCTCTGTCGCTATTTAAAGATTGGGTCTACTTGAATTAGTTAAGTGCCTAGAGGAACGATTTTTTCAGAGTTACCAAAAATAAAAAAATTCTGTTAAATTCTTCAATATGCTACTTCCCCTTTTTTTGTTCCGATCTCATTAAAACTTTACTCAAAAGAAGACTTCACTATGATGTATTATTGGGATTTTGATTTCAACAATCAGTTTTGTCATGGCTACTTTATAATGGAACTTTTATGAAATTTCTTCAAAATGCTACTTCAGATACAGTTTTAAATAAAATTGGGGTTTCAAGTAAACTTAACATCAGTATATACTATACATAATTTAGTTATTAGTTTTTAATTTCGAAGAGAGATCTCTATTCGGCTACATGTTTGTTAAATTTCAATGAAAACTTGTACACAAGAAGGCTACACTTAGATCAGTTTTTGTTGCCATGGTTAAGTTATTTTAAAATGCTTCTCTTCTTACAGTTTTGGTCAGTTTTCAATAAAAAATGGTATTGAAGTAGACTTCACTAAGATACATACATGCAATTCTATTTACGATTTTTTTCCCGAAGAACAACGATTTAGAGAAGTACCTCAATTGAATAATTTTGCCAGGAAGTAAACATCGAAATTTCTACAAAAATAAACACAGGTGTATAGCAGGCTTTATTTTTTTGTACAATATTACAATAGCTACAAGAAATTGAAACAAGAGGCCCAAGGGCCTTAACGGTCACCTGAGTATAATACAACAATTTAGAGGATCCATAGAGTATAAAATGAACTGAAAGGTGAAGCTTTGTTGCCCAAAAGCAAGAAAAATAGGATGATGAGGATCAACAAAATAATTAGTCTAGCATTCGGTAACAGTTCATAAATTAGGTTCTAATCTGTTCCTATATATTTATCATTTATCACCATCACCACACAGTATATTAACAAACTATCAGTCTTCTATACTATTTTAATTCCTTGTTGAAAACTCTTACATTGGCCTCTCTTGGTCTTTGATGAACATTTAATAAGACAAGTTATTTTTGTCTCATTTTTATTTATTTATTACTCAAAAGTCTAACTGATCATTAAAACTATGAAAGTACTTTTGTATTATACAATAAAAATTCTTGCATAATTCTCTTATTCTATTAACCTTTCAAGTACATTATTTACAGTGATTAATTATCAAAAGTAAATGGCAGAGGGGAATAACTCCTCTCAGAAGACTACAAATTAATAGAGCCCTTGCCAGAACCAGAACACTTGACCAAATGATCCAGATGTTCAAAAATCTGGTAAAAGTACCCTTCCTTATTAAAACATTTACTCTTTTTGCCTCTGATATGCCCAGGTGCAGAGAAGATTTTTAAAGAAATAATGCATTTTTACTACAGATTCACTATATTATCAAGAGAGCCCCCTCCCCACTGAGAAACACCAGAGCCTCTGACCTTGGGACCAGAAGTTTGCTCATTATAAGTAATCACTTTGTCTATCTGCTTAACACTAAGGAGCAGACAGGATAATTAAATAGAATTAATGCATTTTCACTATATTATCAAGTTTGCGGGTCAGGACGGACGGACGACGGACACCTTACCATCGCATAAGCTCTTCTGGTCTCTGATCAGTAGAGCTAAAAATGGAACTCGTAAATTTGCATACTTTTTTCATTGGTCCTATACAGACTTATTTTATTATTTCCTTATGAAATTAGGATGAACTCAATTTACGTAAATTTACGTTGAATTTACCTACCTTAAATTTCCATACACGTGCAAACTTCATCACGATTGATGAAATGTAGACGCAACCGGCGTAATGATAATTATAAAGAAAAAAATCACGGATTTCAAAATTGAACCAATGAATACAAATGTCAAATGGCTGCATGTATTTGTTTAAGATCTACTTGTTAATTACAGTATAATAAGGTTTTATTTCACCAGGTCCCAAGTTGTTGGTTTTTCATTTAAATTACATGTAAATGGCAGATTTGGGCTTACATACGTAGTCTGTGAATAAAATAACATTGATTGGCTATCAGCTGATGACAAAAAATAACAATCCTATTCATTATGTAATTTAAATATCTTGAATGTAATATCTTTTTCACGACTGGACTGGAATATCAAGTTCAAAAAATGATGAACCAAAAGTTGTTTTTACTGAAATAGACCCTACTAACGAAAATAGAAAATAAAGTCATATGTGTAAATTATTAATAAACACCTTCTTATCCAGGACGAGTCTCTCTCTTGCTGAGGAGATGAAACAATAATTACAGAACAGAAAGTACAAATCTTACATTAAAGTTTTGAAATGCAACAAATTCAAAATTGTCTAAAACGAAATTGTTATACCCCCGCTTCACAAGTGGGGAATGGGGGTTAATAGTGATGGGGATGTCCGCAGGTACGTCCTTCCTTACGTCCGTTACATTTTTTTTTTGGGGGGGGGGGGAGGGGGGTAACCATCCCTTATCTGCAACTCCTCTTAAACTACCGATTACAATTTAATGAAACTTTTACAAAATCGTTATTACAAAGTAGCATTGTGCATCTCATATTTTACCTTTCGATCGGACACCTATTTGGGGGTTTCCCCATGGCAAAACATCCATGGACATTGACATTCTTGGTACACTAGAGGTTAGCCATCACTTATCCGCAACTCCTCTTACACAAAGGAATGCAATTTAATTGAATGTTTACGGAATCTTTATTACATAGTGTCATTGTGCACCTTCTTCTTTAATTTTCCATCGGAAAGATATTTGGGGTTTGCTAGTAAAAAAACATACTAAACCATTCTCTGTTTAACTTTGAGGGTACCCATTTCTTATCTGCAACTTCGGTCCTCCTATACCACTAAATAAAAATTAATGAAACTTTTACAGAGTCTTCATTACGTTGAGGATTGAGATGACCCCACCCTATTTTTGTCTTTTCTTGATTATCTCCCCTTATAAGGGGGTAGACCCATCATTTTTTATAATTTAAACTCCCCTTCACCCAAGGATGCTTTGTACCAACTTTGGTTAAAATTGGCCCAGTGGTTCTTGAGAAGAAGTTGACAATGTGAAAGTTTACAGACGGACGGACATACAGACAGAGGACGGACGGACGAACGACGGACAACTGGGTGATCAGAAAAGTTCACTTGAGCTTTCAGCTCAGGTGAGCTAATAATGGAATAACGGCAGAATGAAGGAATGACAGACGGAAAGGTGTAACACTATATACCCCGACCATTTCATGGTGGAGGCATAAAAATTGGAAACACTCAGTAAAAATATCTGGCTACGAAACAATGGAAAGTTATATGTCAATAAATCTGTAACAAGATTTAGGTGTCTATTAAGTGTGCATAGTATGAGGCACCGTTTTGGTATTTACTGCCAAAAAGTGATATCACCTATTCGAATAGGTGATATCACCTATTCGAATAGGTGATATCACCTATTCGAATAAGTGATATCACTCATTCAAATTGAATAGGTGATATCACCTATTTGAATAGGTGATATCACTTATTCGAATAGGTGATATCACCTATTGGAAATGAATAGGTGATATCACCTATTCGAAAAGGTGATATCACCTATTCGTGCTGAATAGGTGATATCACCTATTCGAATAAGTGATATCACCTATTCGAATAAGTGATATCACCTATTCGAATAAGTGATATCACCTATTCAAAATGATTAAGTGATATCACCTATTCGAATAGGTGATATCACCTATTTGAATTGGTGATATCACCTATTTAATTTGAATAGGTGATATCACCTATTCGAATAAGTGATATCACCTATTCGAAAGGAATAAGTGATATCACCTATTCGAATGGGTGATATCACCTATTCGAATAAGTGATATCACCTATTCGAATAAGTGATATCACCTATTCGAAAAGGTGATATCACTTATTCGAATAGGTGATATCACCTATTCGAATAGGTGATATCACCTATTCAGAAGCTGAATAGGTGATATCACTTATTCGAATAGGTGATATCACCAATTGAATAGGTGATATCACCTATTCAAATAGGTGATATCACTTTTTGGCAGTAAATACCAAAACGGCGCCTAATAGCATAGTGATGACACACTCATCTAGAATTAAAGGGCGTCAAGAAAGTTCTTCCACATTTTCCTTCATTCAACATATACAGAAAAGATATATGTATATTTGGTGGTAGTAACTAAGAGTCCCGCTCTTGCTATTGATAAGGTTTAATTGTGTTTTTTGAAACGAAAAGGGAAGGCAGGTATTGAAACAGATGATGTCTGTGCAGAAATTCAGAGATGCAGTATATTGTATGAAATATCTTAAGCACACACGGCAATTATTCCTTTCAAATACCTACACAAAATTTATCAAGTCAATATAAAATTCCAATATGGTAAACCTATTCTTTTGAAAAGTGACTGATCTTTCTAAACTCATCAGTTTGTATAATGCAAAGTAAGCTATGAAGAAAAAAGTAAATAATCCTATATTTTTACAAAAAAATGTTCAGTACTAGTTCTGTCATTTGGGTGTTTTGAAGATGTATATACCATGTTATTATATTTTCATATGGAAAAATCCTACAACTTCATGTAGAAATTAATTGCTATAAATCGAAAACAAAATCATGTGATTTTGTCCCACTGGAAAATTAATCTCTTTAGTTAAATACTACTCGAAATTTTCAAAAAAAAAATCATATTGAACAAACTTTCTTAACACCCTTTAACTTTCAAGAGAGTTTACTCTTTAAGACATAGGGTAAAGGGTTAAATCAAAGAGCTATGGGTTAAAGCCACACAATAGACAGCTCTTTGTCGACCATACCTGTAATTTAATTTTAAAAAAAAACAAATAAACCTTTGATGACTGAAAACTTGTCGAAGGAATACTTCTCCACAACTGCATTAATTAGCGGTGCATTAAATGAGCACAATCTTAAAATGAATTTCATATGCAAAGAGAAAATAAACCACATAAAGGCAACATTAACACTATATTATAAAGAAAAAGATATTCTGGCATTTTATTTTTTGGAATATCAATCATGGTAGCAGCTAGTAAACCAATGAGAACTATGGATGCTTTTTACCTCATCGCTGTATTTGTAATTGAGGACTTTATTATATTGCATCATCGTCAGTTCATTTTACATTTTTGAAGCCACTTATAGGCATCATGATTCGTAAGAATAATATTGAGGCGGTGGCGCCGTGAAATTTACACGCATTACACGTATCGTTCACACCATTCCTTTCGTATTTTGTCAAGTTTTCCTGACGAAAATAACTTTATTGTGTTATATTATTTAGTGATCCTTTGACGCAATCTCTGACGTCAAAGTGACGAAAAAAGTAACAACTTCATAGGAGAAGAACTGAAAAAAAAACCCATAATTATAAAGCATTCCATAAAAATCCATTATTCTTGTCTCTTTTCAATATGTGAAAGCAAATCTTCAAATATCTTTTTTCCGTACTTCTTACAGTAAAACAAAAGATTAACAAAAAGATGTCTTTTATAATGTTAGCCAGTATAATCATTTATCAATAATTTGTCACTTACCGGGTATCTCTTGAATTTAATTCCAACGGTATAAGGAATTGCCAAATGTACAAGAAAACTTTGACTTGAACGTTAAATTACGAGGAAAAGAGATAGTAATCATGTATAAAATCAAATTTTTGGCCTTCAACTCAACATTAATAAGATTTATCGGCGACGTCTTTATCAATTAACAATAGTTACTTTCATTCAAATTTTGACTCGAAATACCCCAGTGAACTCGAAATTAATAAACGATAATGCCTAACTTATAACTTAACTGTATAACAAATAGGATGACTTCAGCTTTTTCATCATCAATTTCCCTTATTCATATAGTAATATTCCAACATCACCTGCATCTGGTATTCATGTTTCCCAACCGATTTGACACGCAAGAGCATACACTGAATACGATAAACTTTTATACCGAGGCAGAGTACTGACAAATGTGTTGATGTAACAAGGATTTCAACAATTCCGTTTAAATTCAGCTTTTCGCAAATTCTACGGACATTATAATGATGTACATGTATTTTGTAAATATCACTTATTATTGGGTTGTTTTAATGGTAACCTAACAACTAAGCTTTATGAGAAACGTGATGACTTCAACTTTTCAATCGTCAACTTCCCTTACTTATGCATGTAGCAATATACCCTTATCACCTGCATATGGGGTTTATGTCTCTCAGTTGATTCGATACGCAAGAGTATGCTCTACGTATGAACAATTTCCAAAACGAGACAAGCTATTGACAAACAAGTTGATGAAACAAGGATATCAACAGTCTTGTTTAAAGTCATCATTTCGCAAGTTTTACGTTCGATACAATGACCTTGTCAGCACATACAACCTATTACTGAGTCAAATGCTGACTGATGTTTTCCATACTAATTGTTAGGCCATTATTTATACACTGAACTGTCTACGGATTTTTCCGTTTTTTTCGATTTTGACAAGGAGTACACGGCGTGTGTGACCGGTCGACAGGGGATGCTCACTCCTCCGTAGCACGTGATCCCACCTCTAAATTTTTAGGTCCGTGTTTGCTCTGCTCCAAATTTGTATCGTTTCATTGGACTTTCGAGATTTGTTACGCAAGAGCACACGCTCGTGTACGTAAGAAAAAATTTTAAAACAAGACAGAATTCTGACAAATATGTTAATGATGCAAGGGTATCAACGATCTCGTTTAAAGTTAACATTTGGCAAACTTTTAATAAGTTAATGATACAAGGGTATCACCAATCTCGTTTAAAGTTAACCTTGTTTCAAATACAATCTGTTGTAAGGTCGAATGCTGAATGACGTCTTTCATACAAATTGTAAAGACATTTCATTTTCACACTGAGTTAATTTTCTACGGATTTTCCGCTTACCCGATCATGACAAGGGGCACGCGGCGGTCGCGACCAGTCGTCAGGGGGTGGTTAATAGATTAAAAATCATTCATTTATTAGGAATCTCACTGGACAAAGTTTCTATACCAAAATGTAAGAAGACCAACTGCAAAATCTTCTAATATGTTGTCTACCGAATAGAATTGTCTACAGAGTAGAAATTATTCCACTTCAGACAAATTTATAGAATATTGATTTGCTAAAAAGAGATCACATGGCGCCCTAAAATTTTCTAATAGGAATGAGAGTACCAATTCCCCGGATACTTATATCATTTGTTAGATAAAGAAGTTAACAGTACTAGGCGTTACTCCATTGGCTTAATTCAGGTATGTAATTATTTTCATTATATGTAAAAATACTGAAGTTTGAAATAATGAAGGAATGAGGGAATACTTTTTTTTTTTACAGAAAATAGTAGGGGAAATTGTAGGAGTAAGGGTTGTTGTTTTTTTTTTTTTTTTGCAGGGTGTCATTTATATTTACTGCCGATCCTTATAAGTTGTAAAAAAAAAAATCAAAAACAAAAAAACCTGCAATTGCAACCTAGAAACTCCGTAGAATAAAGTTTCAAACGATGCAAAGGATTTGTCTAAAATTGAATTAGTAAAGTATTGAGAAGGCATAAGGTTTGTATAGCGTTTTATTGGAAATGATTTGGTACTCTTTTCACAATACCAAAACCAATAGTATAAAAAAGTACGACTTTTCAACACTTTATACAACCATTCCCCACGATATATTAAAGAGCAGACTTTTTGACATTATAGATACATGTATCTGCAGACTTCTGCTTCTTCAATAAATTCACATACCTTGTCATTGGTCATCAGCAAACTTACTTCTGTTAAAAGAGCATACTGATACTACATACAAGTTCTCCGAGTAAGATATTATAAAGATGCTTGTGAAAACATGAACCTCTGAAAACATCTAAGTTGGGATGAATTGTTGTGGAAGATTAAATATGAAATGTGAAGATATTGAACAGTAATCATTCTCACACATCCACGGGAACAATATAAATTGTGAGCAGAGCCAACATCTGAAAACAGAGGTGAGATCAGGTGCCATGCAGGAGGAAGCATCCTCTGTCGACTGGTCAAACCTGCCGAGTGCCCCTTGTCACGATTGGGTAAAAATCACGAGACAATTCAGTTTGAAAATGCTGGCCTAACAATTTGTGTGGAATATCTCAGTCACTATTCGACTATCTACAAATTGATTTGGAAACAAGGTTATTGTATCGACCATAAAATTAGCGAAATATTGACTTATACGAGGCTGTTGATATCCTTCTATCATCAACTTATTTGTCAATGACCTGTCTGGTTTTAGAAATTGTTCCAATGTTCGTAGAACATGCTCTTCCGTAATGAATCAACTAGGAGACATAAACTCCATATGTAGTCGATAATTGTATATCGCTGCATATAAATAAAGGAAGTTAATTGACAAAAGAAGTGCTGAAGTTATCACGTTTTTCATAAAGTTTAGTTGTCAGTTTGCCATCAATGTCTTTCATTGTAAAGCGTCCAAATATGACATAGATGTGTCAGTCATTCTGTTTCTTTTATTTCGAGTTCAGTGAGATATATCTAATCAACATAGGAATAAAAATGACTTTTATTAATAGAGAAAACGTCGTCGATATAAAATTCTCTTATAGTTTATAAAATTGAATATGATAAGTGTTCGTCTTCTTGACATTTTATTTTGAAAACCAAAAGACTCTGAAAGCACATACAGTTTGTATAGTAGAAGCCATTCATTGATATGAAAATCTACAAGTGTCATCAAAGAGTATGGTAAATGAGTGAGCCTGGTCTCTTTTCCTGTATGACACATTTCTTTTTTTCCATAACTATCTTTTTTTAACTTTTAATTGTTATCTAATAACCCGGCATTATATAAAATAAAAGTAACTTTTCTATCTTTCTTATTGCCCTGGATATTAATTAAGTGTCGAAAAATCAGTATGACATGATTTTGTCATGGTCAAAGAAATTCATATATAAAAAAAAAAATAATTTGTAGAAAGGTTCCAGCGAGGCTCGAACTCGCGACCTTCTGCGTGTTAAGCAGACGTGATAACCACTACACCATGGAACCGCTACAAATAATTTTATATAAGAATTAAAGGCAATCACAATCGATTAGTATAACAGCTTTACGGCACTGGCACTTGTGGACAGAACCGTGCTTCTACGATGCACCTCCCTTTAATGATTAAATTTTTTTTTTAATTATTTATAAAGGATGATGTGACATAACTGCTATCTGGGGCCCCTTTTTCTACGACGAATTATATTTAATCTACAACGATTTTGATAGTTTTCAAACATGAGTGAATAAATACGACGCCTTTTGAATAGTTTCATTAGTTCCGACACATTTTAATTATAAGGATTACTGCATTATCTATGATTTTTTAGACCCTATGACAGCAACATTCGGCCAGGTTTGTGTCAATATGTTCTTTTATGAAAAGAGAATAGGCGGGTCTTAGTACAATAGAGAGATATGCATGTCTGAGAAATTTACCAAGTATGTGGCTATTGTTATTATTTCGCACATAGTCGCTCACCGAGAACAATTGTCCAATCTGATGACAGAACGACAAAACATGCTGTCGTTTACTACATGTTTACAATTATCACAGACACGTGGTTTGGGTCAATTTACACAATATCTCTACTACATTTCAAACTTTTAATGGTCAGCCAAGGCTGTTTATACATAATAATACATATGGAATCTCAGCGTTTACCGTTCTGGGTCAAGAAATGCACATGAAACTTGTATTCACTGATACTCGGGAATACGTGTAGACCTAGCGAAATGCCTACCAAACGCTTTACAAAACTTTAGATTATGTATATTTATAAATCAATTGTTTGTAACTGTGAGCTGGGAAATTGTAGATCCGTGCCTAATCTGTGACTCAAATGCATAAAAAATTGTTTATCGGAAAGTAGGTAAAAAAGCATTTTTTCCAAGCATAAAATTTCCTTAGTATTTTTGTGGTACTCACTCGTAATGCATCTCATTTAGCTGATTGGTCAGTTAGAAAGTATGGCCAGTGCCTCGATTAGCATATGAATTTAATCTTACGTCAGAAAAAATAGTTTCGTCGATCTGTTCACAATAGGAAAGGCCAGCTAGATTTTACCATTTTTTAAAAAACAACATGTGAGCGCAGTTAGGTACATTTTTCTCCTTTCACATATAGGTAGATTTCAATAAAATACAGTGACCAGCCAAAGGAGAAAAATGTACCTACTTGCGCTAGTATATTTTAAGGGCTTCAAAGAGTGGGGCGGGGCCAAAATTCAATGGGAATCGGATGTAAACATGGCACCCCTACCCAAATGAAAGATCTATATCTTCCAAATTACGCTTTTATTTTTGTTAAAAGTAGTTTTCCATAAGGGTACACATATCAGTGATTAGTTGCATGCAGAAATTAGAGTAAAATTTGGACGTTTAATTTTTTGTCAATTTACCGGAGGCCGTATGTCACATCATCCTTTCTATATTTTAAATCTCTAACCACTTCATCTACAGGTTTCTGTTTTAAAATTACATTGATCCAAATCCCGATGCAATTCTAATATCATCCGTAAACCTTTTATATAACAGTATTAAGTGGTAAGGAATGGTACTAAAATTTGCATCTGGTCGTAATTTTAAGGTAAATTGACCAGGCTCACTCATTTACCATAATCTCTGATGGCACTTGTAATTTACATTAAAATTACGACCCAGATGCAAATTTTAGTTCCAGTGAGTTCGAGCCTCGCTGGAACCTTTCCACAAATTATTTTTTTTTATTACATATGTGGTAAGGAATGTTACTAAAATTTGCATCTGGTCGTAATTTTAATGTAATTTAAACACTATTTGTTATCTTCCTTCTCTTATTTTTAATTGGTTTTATGAGATTTAACACCGTTCGTTATTTTCACCTTTTACTCGATTTTTGAGATCGAACACCGTTTGTTCTGTAGGAGTCAATTCCCACTCCAAAATATTTTCATTTTCACCCAGGTTCGTTCCGAAATATAATTGTTTGGACCAAGGTTAACTTTCCTTAAATAAAACAACTTGATAGGATTTCAACAATTTATTATAACTATAAACATGCAATAATACTGAAAATCATGTAGTATCTGATTCAGGTGGAACAGGTGTCAACACTAGTCTTTGATTAGATACACTACTCATAATTTAAAGGTCTGTTATGATTTAAATAGCCAAGAGAATAAAAGAATGAAAGAGACCAATAGATATTTTTTATGCTTGACTGACAATTGACTATCGATAGCCAAAGTATATCTCTCGATAACACCCCTACTAATATGTTCGGAACCTTTTATTTTTCGGTGTTCTGCAAATTATAAAACTCGAGGAGTTCAGAGTATCTCTGACAGTAGCTCTGGCGAGATTAAGCGAGACTACAACGAGATAAAGTAAATTATTCCCGGAAATGTGGCTAGGAAGTGACTTCCACGTGGAGACATGGTAAACAGAAAAGTTATGTTGCATTTCAGTTTTCACCACTGTATAATATCTGTAGAAATGTATTTCAGCCTCTCTTGAATTCATTCAAACTTCAATAAGTATTCCTAATGAAATTATTTTCTGCAGTTATGTATTAAAATTTACTTTTGAACAAAAATACTTGCAATGAAACTGGGACTATTTTTTGGCGTCAGATTAGCAAATTACAAGCAATTCATTTGTTAAATAAACGTGGAATTCTAGCTTTTCTCAAAGTCAGACTGTCAGGCGATTTAATTGCGTCTGTATTCCTTTCACCCCTACTAATGTTATTGTGATTTAAATTCAAGACACGTGGTGTAGGTTGACCCATTCAAAGTTTATAAGATAGAACCGGTTTTATAAATAAAATTGGCAGTAATCAGGAAATTGCTATAGTCTGTATCTTTTAAAAACATGTCCTATGAAAAATAAAATGTTTTTCCAGACCTTTCTGAGAGATGTTCCTGATTTTAAACAGAAAAGGCTGGGGGGGGGGGGGGGTCGCTTTTGTGATAATTTACGGCGAAAACTTGAGCTCAGTAGTAACATTTTTTTCAAAATCGCCTAATCCGCTAGTAGAAAAAATCTTCTACATGACAAACCTATGTTTACCTTATATGGCTATTGTTATTAATGCGCAGAGAGGATCTTACCACGAACAATAGACCAATCGTTGAATGAATAGCAACGTTTACTGGACAACTACATGTTTACATTTTACTTCGAACACGTGGTTCAGGTCAATCTACGATCGATATTAAATGGACTGCAAAAACCAATTAAAAAAAACCAAAACTGCTAAAAAAAATTAAATGATTAGAAACTATGAAAGATGTCACTGATGTTTGCTATTTGTTGTTACGTTGTTAACTAGAAATATTAATATAATAATATATAGTCTGTGTCACGTTCAGAACACCGGCACTTCAAGGTTAAGGAAAACGAGCAGCATCTCTTAGGCATTTAGACAGTTAAAAGAAAAGCAAAGATTTCTTTTTACATGACAATACCCGTGGTCACATGTGTTTTTGGTCAGGGAACCCACCTGACAATTGTATTCACCGATAGTACAACAAAGGAATACAGACGCGATTAAATCGCCTTACAGTCTGACTTTGAGAAAAGCTAGAATTCCACGTTTATTTAGCAAATGAATTGTTTGTAATTGTGAGCATGGGAATAATAGAATAAAAATGGACAAATTTCTTTTCATCTACGAAATGCATGAAAAAAAAGTTCATTGTGCTTTTCCGATCGCCTGTAGATTTGGGTTTTTCCCAAGCGTAAAATTCCTGTAGTATCTGTAGTAGCCCAGAATGCAATTCCACTCATTCAGCTGATTTTTCAGTTTAAGCCATGTTGGTACCTCATTTGCTAATCTGATGCCAAAAAATAGTCCCAGTTTCATTGCAAATATTTTTGTTCAAAAATAAATTTTAATACATAACTGCAGAAAATAATTTCATTAGGAATACTTATTGAAGTTTGAATGAATTCAAGAGAGGCTGAAATACATTTCTACAGATATTATACAGTGGTGAAAACTGAAATGCAACATAACTTTTCTGTTTACCATGTCTCCACGTGGAAGTCACTTCCTAGCCACATTTCCGTGAATAATTTACCTTATCTCGTTGTAGTCTCGCTTAATCTCGCCAGAGCTACTGTCAGAGCTACTCTGAACTCCTCGAGTTTTATAATTTGCAGAACACCGAAAAATGAAAGGTTCCGAACACATTAGTGAGGGTGGATAAGGCTGTATTAAACTGAATACCTTTAATTCTATGGAACGCCAAAAGTGAAATCTACTACAGTTGTCTTCACCTATTACATCTAATACCCGATGTTATTAAACAGATAAGGAGAACTGTTATAAGCGTTTACCGTAAATCTTCCCCTTGTTCCTCCTCTTCTTCTTGTAAACATTCTATTCATGTCCAGCTCGTATTATTTTAAATTATTATTTGGAACCTGGGTGTCATGATCGACAAATGGTCTTGACCTCTGACCTCAAAATAAGTATATGATTTATTTTTTATTTATAAGAAAGAATGTTCTTTATCCTACGCATATGCTATTTGGAGTTTAGTGAATAATCATAAGAACCTTTGCTTCAATTTATTATTTTTTAAATTTTTAAGGTGTGTAGAGAAAGGTAAACAATCATGCCAAATCAATTATTTTCTTTAACTCTTGATGTTTTGAATATAAAGTTTGCCATTGCGTGATGCCATTTTTACTCTATATGACCTTGACCTTTTTAAAACCAATTTGAAGTTGACAAATACATTTCAATGTTATGAAAAAAACATTTCAAGTTAAGTATGTTTCTGAACATCTTCAGTTGTTATTCGGATACTTTTAAAAATGTTTTATTTTGTTCGGATAATTTATTTACTTTAAACTCCTTAGCAGATGTGTTACATTCAATCTTATTTTTATTTTAACTTTTGCGAAAAACAATTGTAGATAGCAATGTCGACAATTTGAATGCTAAATATTTTTTTTTTTAAAATGATCAGATGATAAAAAAAAAGATAAATATACATGATCAAATGGTAGAATAAAAGATTTATGTTCTGATTACAGTAAAGATCTTAATTTGCTGCGTGTTACTATTTTGAATTTACAAGTTCATTTTTGTCTTTGGAACACTATATACAACCGTTTTCAATCCTACATATATATATTATTATAACAGTAACTTGATCCGAAGAGCCGTATCACGTCAAGTTGACAGGCGCGGATCATCAGATCAAACGAGACGCGAAGCGTCGAGTTTGATCTGATGATCAGCGCCTGTCAACGAGACGTGATACGGCTCTTCGGATCAAGTTACTGTTATAATGATAAATTTATTATATACCCCTTTACAACTAGCAAAATATAATAAAAGGAAACTTTTTGGATCAATTACAGAACTTAAGTCCATTAAACAAACCATTTTGTCAAGGAACATTTTGATGCGCGAGAATAAAAACGTCATTTATCTGTGTACTACGTCATCAGTTTCAGAGAGGGGTGATATGGATTCAGAAAACCACAGTGTGGTGATCCGGAACGTCGGATCACATCGTCACGTGATTGCGTGAATTCAACAGTAAAACTGAGTGACAAACAGTTGGGTATATAATAAATTTAGTTATATATATTTTAAGGAAAGGGAATGATAAAGTATTCATACAGCTGCAATCTGAAAGAAATTTAGAATTGAATAGAACAATGTTGGATTATATTGAACGCGATACCAAACAATTTCACCTTTTCTCCGGCATTAAACAGATTAGCGATTTTTCAATGGATACAAATATTATTGTCATGAGTATGTCTGTCTCTTAAGTACTATTATATAATTTTTCCTTTACTTACAATACAATGATGACATTGCAGGATTTGCCTCATGCATCAAAGAAATGTACAAAACATTTATATGATACTACACATATTATGCAACGCATTATTTTCGTGTATGCATGTAGATCCAGAGATGAGTGATGAATTATGAAATTACTGTCCACTGTTTATACAACTACTTTGAGAACACACCCCGTTTTTCTTTTATGCTACATGAGAAAAACAACAGTGACTTGAAAACCTTTTTGTAACTTCCACAAATGAATGACGAAAGAAAAAAGTAAAAATCATGATAAATGATAGAGTCAATTTAGATATTTAAAAAAAACACCAACAATGAGTTTATTCAGCTACCATTCATCTCGAATTATCAATTGCAATGCCGATTCAAATTAACCTTCTCCAATTTATGCCACAGCATGAATGCTGTTTCTGAGAAAAAAAAAGCAACTGATTCTTCTTCAATAAAGAAATAAAGACAAGAAATGAATCTAATTTTACAATTTATCCTTGATTATACTGTCTTGTTTCCATACACTTGGAACATTGCAGACATTGCATTCCATCAAGCCGGATGTTAAGTTTGAGCTACATGATAAACCTTAACTTTACAAAATAGTTTCTCTATCTCTTAATATTAGAATATTCTCAAATTCTCAAAAAATCAATTTATTGTGTCTTTCTATGACCCAGTGTTAATTCAACATGATCAACGTATGAACAATTTCTAAAACGAGGCAAGCTATTGACAAACATGTTGATGAAACAAGGATATCAACAGTCTCGTTTGACGTTATCCTTTAGCAAGTTTTATGGTCGATACAATGACCCTGTCAGCAAAACAATCTATCATTAAGTCATATGCTGACTGACGTTTTTCATACTAATTCTTAGGCCATTATTTACACGCTGAATTATCGACGGATTTTCCCGTTTTTTTTCCCCGATCATAACAAGGAGCACACGACAGGGGATGCTCACTCCTCCATGGCACCTGATCCCACCTCTGATGTTTTTGGATGTCCGTGTTTGCTCTGCTCCCGATTTATATTGTTTTAATGGACTTTGAGCTTGAATACTGTTCATTATCTCCATATTTCTTACAACTCATCAAGTCTGCTAGGAACAATATCGAAAATGATCTGTTCCATAGTGTAGTAGTTATTATGTCTGCTCTACAGGCAGAGAGTTCAAAGTTCGAACTTCGGATGAAACTGAGGTTTGTTTTTACGTTGTACAGTGCTGATCAAGACCATCATGGCATCACAACAAATTTGAGCGGCCTCTAAAAATAATTATTCAAATTTCCTTTTCGTTTTGACACAAAAATATTATAATTATTATTACTTATTTTCGAGGAACGTTTATGATGACTTGTAAAGATTTTAAAAAATTGAAAGATTATCAACAGTCAGTTAGAATGTGAGTACTTGAAGTAAGCAAATTATCACTGAATTGAACGGTTTAAATTTTTTTTTAAAAAAAGTCATTTTTATTGCAGAAAAATCATCTTTGCAGCATTTTTTTGCCTTTTAATATCACCCCAACCAATAATTATAACGTTACACCAATCGTTCCAGTAAAAAATATCCATAAAGTTGTCGAGAGCGTTATCACCTCTGAAATATTTTGACTTCTATGAAAATTTAAGCAAAAGGAGTTTTGAGTTAGATAGCCATTGATATTATTATTAGTACTATGACTAAAATTTATAGGAAGTTAATATCAGAAATAATTATCGTGTTTATTGTGAAACAATATCAATATTATGTAAAAGTACTTGTGATATTTTTGTTTAACAACCCAAACATCTTCTGTGATGTAAACAATCAATTTTTAACAGCAAACTGTCGACTCTAAATGGATAAATTTCAGCTAATCATGGTGTATATCAAATTAATTCATAAGAATGATTTTATTGCGTAGAATGGGTAGTTGCAATTGATTGTATTAAAGAGAATGTGAAATGTTTTGCTATCCCATAAATGTCAATGTCACGATCTAAAGCTAACTAGCAGAGGAGTAAACAATAAAAGGATTACGGATTAACGTGTTATGCCTACGTCCCAATAACGTTGTATAACAGTTAGTTATTGATAGAACTCTCATCCTGATAGCTCTCTTTGACATTTATTTACACAATACAAGAGGAAACTCATACTTCAAACCCATTGCTTTAAACATTTAGTAAGAATTTTTCAAATTTTAAAAACGAGTTCTTTTAATGACCCTTCACAAATATAGCTTGGTAAAATAAGGTGTTTCGGGACATGATTTTTTGATAATCTAGACAAAAAAACCCCCAAATTTTAAACTGTAATTTTTTATGAAAACGAAGAAAGTCAAGTATAATTTTCTGAGTTTTTTTCCATCTCAGATAATAGAAATGTATCGATATTAAGCTTTGATCATTTCTGAAGTCACAATGGATCAAACACCAAAAAGACAACCATTCCCAACGATAAATTAAAGTCCAGGCTTTTTGACACCACTGACAGTTGCTTTTTCAATAAAAATCGTAAATTTACTTACTTTGTCATTGGTCATTTGCAAAACTATTTTGTTAAAAAAACATTTTGATTGTACACACAAGTACTATGAAGTTGATATTAAAAAGATGCTCGAGTTTCTGATTGAAAATATCTATGTTGTTTTTGGAGACCCACAAAAATAAAAGAAACTACAGAGTCTGACACTGAATATTTACAATAAAAAGACGTTAATGGTAATCTAACAACAAAGCTTTATGATAAACGTGATAACTTTAACTTTTCAATCGTCAACTTCCCCTACTTATGCAGCAATATACCTATATCACTTGCATATGGGGTGTATACGATATGCAAGAGCATGCTCTATGTATGAACAATATCTAAAACGAGGTAAATTATAGATAAACAAGTTGATGAAACAAGAATATCAACAGTCGCGTTTAAAGTCATCATTTCGCAAGTTTTATGGTCGACACAATGACC
Organism: Saccostrea echinata; assembly: GCF_033153115.1. Classification (NCBI taxonomy): domain Eukaryota; kingdom Metazoa; phylum Mollusca; class Bivalvia; order Ostreida; family Ostreidae; genus Saccostrea; species Saccostrea echinata. Next base: position 12,188,516 of record NW_026889753.1, on the reverse strand, counting down.
CTTGTAAGCAAATACAATCTATCATTAAGTCATATGCTGACTGACGTTTTTCATACTAATTGCTAGACCATTATTTACACACTGAATTGTCAACGGATTTTTTCCGTTATTTTCCGATCATGACAAGGAGCACACGGCGGGTGTGACCGGTCGGCAGGGGATGCTCACTCCTCCATGGCACCTGATCCCACCTTTGATGTTTTTGGATGTCCGTGTTTGCTCTGCTCCCGATTTGTATTGTTTTAATGGACTCTGAGCTCGAATACTGTTCGTTATCTCTATATTTTATCTAAGTCATTTACTAGATCTTGACCTTAACAAGCATCGAACATAATTGAAGTTCTAGTATTTCATTAAATTACTTCCTTTTTTTTTTGCCATGCAGATTCAGACTTTTAGAAGCACAAAGCAAATTTGAGCTTTTATAAGTTGATAAAAAAGTAAACATTAAATAGGTAGTTGACAATGCACGTGTTACAGTTTTTTTTTCACCGAAAGGAATGAATGTGATTGGTCGAGAGATTAAAAATATCAGGATTTGTAATTTCCCAAAAAGAAGTTTGCTTCAATCAGCCCGTAAAAAATCGAATGAAGTTTGTCAGGGGTTCAATGGCCACTAGTGGACAAGGAACCCTTGAAGTGCTGTTAGGATGGTCTTTCATCAAACTGTTGGAATTCCGATGGACAGATATCGTGCCTCTTTATTTTTCTTTATTAGCAGACCTGTTTTGTTATTCGTAAGGAGCAAAATTTATTTAAAAATTTGTACATGATAAGAATAACATTTGTTGAGGCCTTCAACTCAACATTTAGATATATAGATGACTTTTGTTTCAATTAACGATGATTACTTTCAGGCATATGTCGACTCCTTATATCCCGGCAAATTCGAAATAAAAGACACAACCGAGTCTGCCACATCAGTTTCATATTTGGTTGTTTTATAGGCTATAGACGGTAACGCTCAACTAACCAAAAAAAAAAAAAAAAAAAAAAAAAAAAAAAAAAAAAAAATGAATGACAAACAAAGTGACTTCAGTTTTTCCATCGTCATCTTCCCTTATTTATGTATTAACAAGGCTCAAGTGAGCTTTTCTGATCGAAATTTGTTCGTTGTCTGTCGTAGTTGTCCTCGACGTCACAAACTGTTCACATTTTCATCCTCTTCTCCAGAACCACTTGACCAATTTCAACCACACTTTGCACAGAGTAACCCTGGATAAAAGGGATTTAAGTTTGTTCAAATGAATGAGCACATATTCTTAAAAGAGGAGATAATTAAAAATAACATATTGTGAAAATAAGATGGGGTAATTCAAAAACCTTCTTCTTAAGAACCACTTGGCCCGAAAAACTAAACTTGCGTGAAGGCTTCATTACATAGTGTAGATTTATGTTTTTTTCAAATCATGACTTGGGGGTAGGGTGGGGTCACAATGAGCAATCAAAACTTAAAGAAAAGAACACATAGGAAAAATCTTTAAAAATCTCCTCAAGAACAGCAAGGTTGTGATTACTAGTAGTCAAATCTATATGGTTGCATCTTCAGGTAGTGTAGATTCAGATGTGTGCAAATCATGACCACAAGAGGTAGGGTGGGATTACAATATGGTATCATAATGTTACAAAAAAAAAAAAAAAAAATAAAAAAAAAAATAAAAAAAAAATTGGGAAAAATCTCTACAATTATTCTTCTTAATTAGTCACATTTCTATGGATATATCTGCAGATATTGTAGTTTCATATTTGTCCAAATTATGACCTCCAGGGGTAGGGTGGGGCCACGATGGGCGATCAAAGTTTTACGTAGGAAAACTCTTCAAAAATATTCTATTCAAGAACAGCAGAAGCATGATTTTTAATATTTCTATGGTAGCATCCTCAGGTAGTGTAAATTCAAGTTTATTAAAATCATGACTTCCGAGGATAGGGTTGGACCACAATATGTGATCAAATTTTTACATAGAAATATACTTTGGTGATGAAGAACAATAGGACCATATTGACTTAGATGAGCATTGTGGACCATGGGATTCTTGTTATGTCTCCCTACTGATTTGATACCCAAGGACCGCATAAATTTTCAAACAGAGGCAGGCTATTGACAAATAAGTTTGCTGTTACAGGGATTTCCACAGTATCGTTTAAAGTCATCACTTCTATGGTCGTCATAATGAACTTGTTTTCAAAAACATCCTATAGTATATTTTGTCTGATATGTTTCTTATCACTTGTTAGATCAATATATATATATTTTTACTAAAGTTGACTATGGATTACTTCATCTTCCTGATCAATACATAAAGCTCACGGCGGAAATGAACAAACTACAGGGGACGCTTACTCCTAAGTAAATGAAGCCATCCCTTTGGTGTTTCTAGGTGTCCTTGTACTGTTCACATTTTTTATTCTTCACTAGATTTCTGAGATTAATTAATGTTCGTTATGGTCACTTTACACACAATCTCGCATTAGTCTCGCCATTCTTACCTAGGATGTCATTATAATTTGCTGAACATGAAAAAAGTTCCGAACTTATTTTTTTGTTTGGTGATTAACATCAGCCTTGAAATTAAATGACCTGATTTCCTTTTGTTATATATTATAATTATTGAAATTATGTGTAAAAAAAAAATTACTATGCGAGGTTCCAGCGAGGCTCGAACTCGCGACCTTCTGCGTGTTAAGCAGACGTGATAACCACTACACCATGAAACCACAGTCTTTCACAATCTACATTATGGTTAAAATCATGAACCAGAGCTTATCGATTTATGTAAAAACTCCATGGTTTTATCGACCGTTACATAATTTTCCTGCATCAGCATGCCATGTTCTGAAATTTGAATTGACTGGATGGGAGTGATTACAAAATTTGTAGAACATGACACGCGTCAAACAGGCAAATGCATTTCTTGTTTTATTTTCATACCAGACGGATATTTTACATAATTTATGATTTCTGAATAGGACAAAAAATGTATATATTTTTTTCTAGACTAGTATATCTCTTTTTTAACATTATACTCCCCTTCAAAGAAAGAAATAATGTATTTTACCTTTGATATTCAAGGTCATAAATAATAAATTCTGTCTGTTTTAATACTTTCGTTTCCGGGCGATATCAAGAAGCCTTTGAGCTTTACAATGAAAATTTATACCACAACTCCCTATAACCTAGGAAAGACCCCCATTGATTTTGAGTTCAAAAGGTCAAAGGTCAAGGTCGTAAATTCATACATTCTGTCCGTGTGTAATACTTTCGTTTCCGAGCGATATCTCAAGAGGCTGTTGAGCTTTTGCAATGAAATTTATACCATAACTTCCCATGACCCCGCCCACCACTCTCAAAGTGTCCCGCCCCGTTGGTTTTTTCCCCCTATCTTTGGTCAATTTTCGTTTTTTCAAAAGTCAATTGAAAATTTGTTGGCATTGATCACGCTCAAAGTTTTAGAGTTACTCCCCGTTTGTATTAAAAGTATTAGCACAGGAGCATGTGGAGAGTTATTTAAGGAATCACTGTCTAGTTAGTAGAGTATGCCAGGGCATCACCGATAGTTGGAAACGTGGGATAATTTGCATAACGGGCAAAGCCCGTTATGCATAAATTATCCCACGTTTCCAACTATCCTTGATGTCCCTGGCATACTTTACTAACTAGGCAGTGATTCCTTATATTTCCATTTCATTGTGAAATAAAATTGTAAATTTAGATTTTAAAATTGTAAACTAATAGATTAAAATTACACGAAGCCTCACATGTCAATTTCAATAGTCCCCGCCCACTGACGTCAAACACAAAGACAGCCGCACGAGAATTACATGCATATTAGGCCTCCTTAGTGTCAGACACAAAGACAGCCGCACGAGAATTACATGCATAATTAGGCCTTCTTAGCTCCTGACCTTTCGCTTGCCGAAATTTGCATTCCAGTAGAATGATCAAGAAATCAACTCAACTAACTTTCAAAGAGTTATCACAGAGAAAACAAATAGAAATGGAAATATTACATATTATACAGGTTGTTGGAGGACTTTATATTCTATTTACATTAGTACATCTATTAAAACTGTTTAGTAAAGGCTAAATTAGACACCATGTGTTGTTAAAAATATTGACAATATCAAACGTGTTAAGAACAAAAAATTGGACATTATAAGGACAAGTGGAAATCTGTGATATTTTCAGACAAAGCACAAGTATTTGTTGGTCAAACGAAAAATATATAATTAGAAAAAGGCCAATGAGAAGTGGTGAATAACACGCAAAGCACCAATATTCACAAAGTATTTATATAGATCCGCGCCCAGTTTCATACAAACAGTTATGACGTCTGTCGTGTACAAACCTTCTCATAAAATCATTATTACAGTGTAATAAATATTTTATATAAATACAAGATAAGAATCTTCTGTACACATTTGAAAGAATAAGCAATCAAATCTGTGTTACAGACAGACAGACAGAAATGTAGACAGACGAACGGAAAGACGGATATAAAGACCAAAATTAATTTTCCCCACTTTCAGTGTAAGCGGGAAAAAAAAGGAAATAGTATTTGCTTATAGGTTCCAGCTAGGCTCGAACTCGCGACCTTCTGCGTGTGAAGCAGATGTGATAAACACTACACCATGGAACCGCTGAATACTATCATTTGCATTATAGATAAAATCATAAGCCAGTATGCAATCGATTAGTATTACGTTTATCCTCTCTTACAATGTTAATATATCAGCAAAAATACGCTTTTCCTGTCACATGGATAAGTAGTGAGTTTATGATCAAAATAATTTTAGTAATGGGGTAAAACAAATAAAATTGAAGAAAATAAAAAAAATATTTACTTGCGTTTTCTTTATTACAGGAAAGGTAAACACTAATAGCTAATTTAAAAAAGTTGATTTTTTAAAGAGGGTAAATCTTTTCGACTCCATGCAGCTTTCATCTCCTTCTCTTTATCATCATGACACTCGTTTAAACAAAGAGAACATATTGTTAACCTTGAATCCTCCTTGTTGCTCTTCTTGTTCTTGAAAATATACATGTCAAAGTCTTGTCATATAAGTGTATCATGTGAATGTATAATTCACAAATTACTACTTCTTTTTACAAGGAGAATCACAGGTATACTTAACGTTTTTTAAAACACTTTCTTCGTAATTAAATATTAAAATCTATTTTTAAGGTATCTGAGCTTATATTTGACAGAAAGTCATTTTTTTTTTGGAGGGATTGGTGAGGCTAAAAGTATTTTAACTTGAATAACTTGATTTTCCTCATACTAGGGTTGCATAGTTACTCTATGCGACTTTGGCCTTTTTAAATTCATTTGAAGTTGAGACTTGCATTTAAGAGTAATAAATAAAAGAACATTTCTGATAAAATATGTTACAAAAATCTAGAGCTAAATATGTTTTGTTGTGTTGCAATATTTCATTACAATCCTTTTGGGGGGAAGGGGGTTTAGATAGAATATAATTAATCTTATTTATTTATTTATTTTTTACATAATTTTAATCCAATGACAGTAAAAGCTTAGAAAAGATTATATATGAAGAAAAACATCGAATAGCAGGGGAAAAAACCACCTTAATATTTATGATTAAATGATGATTTTAAAGGTTCTTTGAATCAAATGTTGTGACACTTGCAAATTATTGTATTCAAAACAAAATTCACTTACTATTAAAACCTTTACAATTTTTTTGTGTTATTTTTGGCACTGTAATCCGAAAACTCAATACGTTTTGTTTTTATATCCTATGGACGCCCATCTTGGGGAGCAGTTCATGCAACAACTTTTTATAAAATCATAAATAAATGAATATCTGATGTGAAATGAAGAAACAAATTGAAACCTAATAACAACTATAAAGACTAAGTATTAAGCGAACATTTAAAACTTTTATTTATAACTTTTATGATTAACATCAATTAAGAATTATTCCGTCGCAGCAAAGAAAAAATAAAGGTCTCAATTTTTCATTGTGCACATTCTAACACAACCACAAATAGATCGGCCGCTCCTGCGGCCGATAAAAACAGGATAAACAATATTTGAATTCTTGGTATATACATTTCAAGGAAATTCATTTCTAGGAAACCACTGATTTATGTCGATATGAAGATATCATGGAATAATTATACTTTTAATGAGGCAAAATAGTAGATTATTTTTTGAAATTGCAAAAATTATCCGTTTTGTTTACGTACTATGTACAGAAGTATGAAGACATTAACAATGCCTAAATAATTGGATGCTGAATCCGATTCGAATGTGTTTTTTAATCGAAAAAGTAGTTTTTCAACATTGTAATTTGTTTTGAGCTAAAATATCTATAATGAAATAAAGACTATGGTACATTATGTGGTTCCATGGTGTAGTGGTTATCACGTCTGCTTTACACGCAGTAGGTCGCGAGTTCGAGCTTCGCTGGAACCTGTTCATTTTTTTCCTTGTGAAGTGATGTTGAAAATATCCTGGTACTACATTTGATGTAATAAGCCTATTGATAAAATTAAGTATTTAAATTTAACATAAATATTGACATAAGAAGTTAATTTTTATGGTAAATATGATAACACCATTGTCTTAACTAGGGTTGGATACCGGTACTCGGTACCAATACCGTACCGAATAGTTACTTCAAAAATACCGGTAAAATACCGTTTCATTTAATACCGGTACTAATAACGGTATTCCTCAATCTTTGAAACATTTTAATACATTCAAAATGACTTTTAAAAAAGAGATTCCAGACTCGCTAAAATAAAATTCTCCGCGCATTGAAAGGGTAGGCTATTTAACGAAATGGATGCTTAGTACGATACTTGCTTTTGACTGCCGCTATTCGAGGTAAATCAATACGTATACTTAAAAATAAAAAAAATAAAAAACATTCACATTAATCGTGTTTTAATTTTATTTATAAAAACTGATAATAATTGTAAATAAAAAATGCAAAATATCGCAAAAATGTGATGTGCATCTCTATCCATTTTTAATGTTTTGTCGTTTAGTGCGACCAAACAAAATGGGTCCTGGCAAGTGGCAACCGGGTGAAGCGGTCAGCTGTATCTAGTTAGATTAATTTGTTTGAGATTCAATTTATTTGTTTTGTTGATGATTTATTAAAAGATTGAAATATAACATAGTTTATAGGCTCATTTTAGATTATATCATTGAATGGTTGAAGATTGGTGAAAGCACATTTGTTATAAAATGAGCCCTCATTCTCATTCATCGATATAGTATCGTATCGTTAAAAATACCGTATCGTTTTAAAAATACCGGTATGGTATCGTACCGTTTCATCCTTAACGGTATCCAACCCTAGTCTTAACAGATCAGGATATTCAAAATCTTGCTCTTAAAATTATATTTTAAGTCAAGGTCGCATAGAGTAATTATGCAACCCTTTTATTAAGATAATCAAAAATTATTAGTTATTGAAATACTTTTTTGCCACCCCATCCCTAAAAAAATTGACTTTCTGGCGAAGTATCTTCTGACGATTCATCCACCTGTCAAATATATGCTCAGTTACCTGACGTTTTTAACATTTTCTTTATAATTTTAAAAATGGGTTGTAATATTTAAAATTATAAAAAAAAAAAAGTGTTTAAAAAACATTAAGTACCCACAGGATGAATCTCTGCCATTCAGTTAACTGAAAGATGACTGAAAGTCTACTTAAAGGTGACTTATTTTCTTCAATTTTATTTGTTTCACCCCATTACTAAAATTATTTTGGTCATAAACTCACTACTTATCCATAGGAAAACAATGAAAAGCATATCTTTGCCGATGTATTAACATTGTAAGAGAGGATAAACGTAATACTAATCGATTGCATACTGGCTTATAATTTTATCTATAATGCAAATTATAGTATTCAACGGTTCCATGGTGTAGTGGTTATCACATCTGCTTCACACGCAGAAGGTCGCGAGTTCGAGCCTAGCTGGAACCTATGAACAAATATTTTCCCCCTTTTTATATGGATTTTTTGTAGCTCTGATAACGATAGAAATTGGAAACAAAATGCCAGTATGAATCCAGTACAAAAATATGTCATGACTGACAGATCTAAAACTGTTACAGTAATAATTATATTTCACCACGTAATAATAATTTTGAAGAAAGCTTATTTTTATTAATTCACTAATTCACAATGTTACAGTCTAAAATTTTGGTAAGCAAATATTCTATATTATAAAATTTACGTCAATATTAATGCAGTTGCAATTAATGTAAAAAAAAAAAAAAATTGCAAATATCCTATTATAATAACAACCACAAAAATGCCTCAAGAGAAATCTACGAAAAAGTTTCAGATGAATTCAATTTGAATTTCCCGTGATAATATTTCACTTTAGTTTCAATGAAGTGTTCTTTTCAAGTGAAATTCTGATGGATGAAATGTATAATGTGAAATGAATATTGCTTTGTCTCACTCAGTAAAACTTATTTACTAAAATACAACTTTTACACAAGTGGAATGAATATTTGATTGTTCATATTTTAAAGAAGTCGGCATAGCTGTTTTAATGTCTTGCGTACAGTTTTTCATCTGACTCTGACAATTTATTTTCCAATCTTACTATTCTAATTCGTACTAGAACAGTACATGTATAAATTTTTTTGCATATAGTCTTGTTGTAACTCTTAAAATATGGTGCAGTCGCAGAAATGATTTTCTTCTATTCTATTAAGTGCTTAACAGTAAGAAAACTCTTACTGTCCTCTGTTGGAACACAAAATACTTATACCATTACTTGTTGTCTGTATCCTGTAAACAATATTCTATTTCAAAAAAAAAAAAAACAAAACAAAACAAAACAAAACAAAACAAAAAAACAAAAAAAAAAAAAAAAAAAAAAACAACAAACAAACCCGTTTTTCCCTAAACTTTGAAAAAATATTTTCTTGAGTTGAACATATTTTATTGTAATATACTGTAAGCTACCCAAGGGGTGGCTAATATTTCTGAATCCTCAGCATGTACAGTATACAGGTAATTACTTCATCATCTAAATAAATCATCTATTTACCAGGGTGCACCAATTTAATTTGTTCTCATGTAAAATAGACCAGGCTCCTCTTTCTGTAGATACTTAGTGGAATAATACTTAAGATGATGATCAGTCATGCTTATCATTTATTGTACGTACAGCATCTCATTATCATAACAATATAGGCAATACTCATATAACAACATAAGAAAACATAGCTGATTCTTCAGAAACACAAGTTTAGGTCGTCCAGTGTGGTAGGAGATTTCTAACTAGGCTAATTACGTGTAATTTACATTATAAGTATCTCACCGTCTTTATTTTCTTCTTTATCTTTTTTAAATGTTGCCGCCGTACAACTAGCTGAAATCTGTCGTAACGTAGTACGCGCTTGCTTATATAACCTCCCATCCCCTGTCACATGACTCAAATTATCCAATGAAAATATGCCGTACGAACTATCAACCAATCAACAGCTTGTACGGGAAGCTGAGATCCCACACAAGTTCCCACACAGAAGTACTTTTGCCACACAAGCTGCCGTACAATATCGTAACAAATATAACAGCGTAAAATTAACAACTGGAAATAGAATACATAACATAAACTTGACTAGACGAATAAATTAATACCTTCAATGTTTATAAAACATTCCTAGGCTGTACAATAGCTACTTAACAAGGTAGCGTATGAATATCGTAACTACCAACGATATGTAGTTCCGATTAAGCTGACCATTAATAAAGTTAATGCTGACAATAAAGAACTACTTATAGCCTCAAAATACACAACAACTCAAATTAAAATGTAGAATCTGATCCAATATTCATAACTTGAATAATAGATTACTATAGTAAATATGTCACTAAACCGGAAGTGACGATCCGAGTAAAGTATGATTGCTACCAAAACATGAAATGTAAAATCCACCCTCTTATCCCTGATATTATAATTTCTACGACTTTACATGAAGCAACAACAGGTAAAATATGATGATAATAGTTATTACTACAATCGTATCAAAATAGGCTGACATATTATTTTCAATAAAATCGTAAACGAACAACTTTTCTGGCAGGCACATGATGAACATAGATTGTACAAGTATGAGAACTGGACGACCGCACAATATTACGTATGAAATAAAGTGATATATTACAATATATAGGATTGGGCACAAGTTCTTAAAACTAATTTCGCCCTACATGAGAAGACTATAAAGTCTAATTGTTTGATGTTTATATGGGAATTAAAAATTTGATAGTTTACTATTATTACCCAAACTGATTCAGAGCACATCTGTATTATCCTGGCTGTTAATTATATATTTTTGTAATGAAAACAAAGTTGTGATTTATAGTCATACGAATCAAACTAAAAATTTAGTTGTATAAAGATTTAGAGCGATATAACAGCTCCAAAAGATTTGTACTCAAATCAGCCAGGTACATATACATGTACACTCTAACACTGTTAACCATGTCTAACGATCTAGATGCAAAAACATTTTGAAAGTGTTAACTGCTTGATTTTAAAGATGTCTGAACACAATATATAAGTATAGGCAAATTTCTAGACGGAAAATTATTTAGAGGATCTCAACAATGAATATGAATTTATAAATTTCACTTTTACTATTGTAATCATAAAAGTATTCAAAAAGTATTCATGATTACAGGGCCTTGATTAATTAAATTACGATCACTTGTAATCAGAAAAATTGATGATTATTTATTATTACTCAACAAACTGTTGTCAATTACAGCTGATTACGATTACTGATTATGATCACCCCATCCCTGTATATGTTACCCAACAAAGGTGTTCTTATACAGCTAAGAGAATGCTGATTACAAATTAAAATCAGAAACGAGTTGGCAATGCAATGACATGTCTCAAATGCATTTCATAGTTTTAAAAAGCCTTAGCAATGCCGCGAACCTTACCATTTTGAAATTTTAGCATCTGAAAACATTGAAAATGCATAGTATTTACATAATGCACTCAAGCATTGTGTAGGATTTCCTGACAATGTCTACACATGCACAATTGAATTTTAAGAATCTTATTAAATGATAGGAAAAATGCAGGATTTAATGGATGCATATGGAAAAATTATATATTTATCTGTGGCAATAAACACATAACTTGTCCTATTATATTACATGGAGCACATCAATACATATTGTAAGGCTTATGTATTTTTTCTAGGTCATAAAAATATTCTTACTACGCTTTCTAAGACACGAACAACCATTTCTCATTTGCTCCTGGATGTTGACTCGTTGGTTTCAGGTTCAAACGGCGGGATTGCTTTACGAATGATAAACTTGAACATTGCGATTAATAACGATAGAGAATGACGTATGCATGTATATAACTACGGGTTCAGGGCCTCAACTCGCACGATGCTGTTTAATAATAAGTTTACGTGTTATTTGGGAAAATGGATGAATCATTTTAAGATTCTGACAATAAATAGTTTCCCAGAATCAGTCGATAGTGAGTGACGTGGGTCTTTGTTATGAGTCAATATCATGTCTTGGAGATACCCCAAAATAATTCACTGAAGTGTAATTAATCTCCGGTGATATTAAGCAGATTTCTTGTATAAAACACGAGCAATTCAATTGCAAAATAATAAAAGTTGAAAGTAGAGATGACCGAGAGAAAGAAAAAGTAATGATGACTATCTATTACTCTTCTAATTCTGGGAGTCTAATCGTCCAGTGATTGGTAATCAAAACAAGAACAATGACGTCATTATCGATTACCAGTGCACAATTAGTCCGCGCCCGGCAAAGCCTTGACGTATGCAGGCTGATTCAACCTTTATCAGGAACCTCTTTATGCATTTGTATTCAATTATTTTGGTTAAAACTGTGACTTACTGGTCAATACTTTTCCTGTTTGAAAGCAAGTAGTCGAATTTGAAGCTCTAAGTCAAAGCACTTTGCCAGTGATTAACAACAGCTTTGGGGTTCTAATTGACAGGTAAAAGGTAACTTTGACTTCATGTTACCCACGTCATATATATCGACAGATTAATCCATAGAAAGATTCTTTCTTGCAGAAGAACTTTTTCAGGATTCCACTATCTATTTATTACATATTCTTCAGAGAAATTGGATTTCAATATTTTTGCTTGATTAAATGCTGATGATGACATGTAACGAGATGAGATTGAAGGATAAGACCAAGTAGAAATACCACGTCGTCATAATTTTTCGAACGGAAATACGTCACAACTGGAGTATAAAGAGTTAATTTTATACCAATTAATTTACTATCTCGGTAGCAGCTTCAGTGGTTCAAAGCTGTACTTTTAAAATGTATTTCAAGTGAGTTCGTTCCTTGTGCAAATTTTTATATTCAAAGTTAGCATTTCTACACTCAGAATTGAAACCGTCACTGAACTTGAAAATGTAATGATATTAAATGATCAAAATAATTCTTTATTATATAACCTTGATTATGATAATGAATTCCAGCGTGGTAGTGCTCTCTAATTGATGTATACAATATATGTTATGTAAAATTAAGAGTAATTAAAACCAATACACTATGAATTGGTTCCAAATATTTCGTTCTTATTTTACTCATGGTTTCTTTTTGTTCTGAATACTCTATGACTTTTGTAAAATATTTTTTGAGTTTTTGGCTCTAATTTTTTACTATCTTCAAATGATTTGAAAAAAATAAAAATGAAGTTATTATTTTTTTTACAAATCAATTATTTTTTATACAAAGATGAATATACGCCAATAAACACATAGTCAGTGGTCAGTCCATTTCTCCTCTGTTGTCAGTGTTTAGTCCATTTCTTCCTCTGATGTCAGTGTTCAGAACAATTCTCCTCTATTGTCAGTGTTCAATCCGTTTTCCCTTTGTTGTCATAGTTCAGTCCGTTTTCCCTTTGTTGTCAGTGTTCAGTCCATTTCTCGTCTGTTCTCAGTGTTCAGTCCAATTCTCCTCTATTGTCAGGATTCAGTCCATTTCTCTTCCGTTGTCAGTGTTCAGTCCGTTTTCCTTTGTGTTCAGTCATATTCTCCTCTGTTGTCAGTGTTCAGATTGTTACTCCTCTGCTGCCAGTGTCCAGTCCGTTTTCGCTTTGTTGTCAGTGTTCAATCTGTATTTCCTTTGTTGTCAGTCCATTTTTCTCTGTTGTCAGTGTTCAGTTCGTTCCTTCTCTGTTGTCAGTGTTCAGTCAATTTCACCAATATTGTCAGTGTTCAGTCCATGCTCTTTTGTTGTCAGTGGTTAGTCTATTCTCCTCTGTTGTCAGTGTTCAGTCCATTCTCCTCTGTTGTCAGTGTTCAGTCCATGCTCCTTTATTGTCAGTGTTCAGTCCATTCTCCTCTGTTGTCAGTGTTCAGTCCATGCTCCCTTATTGTCAGTGTTCAGTCCATGCTCCCTTATTGTCAGTGTTCAGTCCATGCTCCTTTATTGTCAGTGTTCAGTCCATTCTCCTCTGTTGTCAGTGTTCAATCCGTTTCCCCTTTGTTGTTAATGTTCCGTCCATTTCTTCTCTGTTGTCAGTGTTCAGTCCGTTTTTCCTCTGTTGTCAGTGTTCAGTCCCACCTATATCGACCTGCATTGTGCAGCACTAAATTCATTTTCTTTTTCTTGGAATTCAATACATTGCATATTATCTGGCATTCTATTACCTGGATTTTCAGTTCCTTATCTATAACATGGCAATCAGTCTCTTCTCTCTCATTAACATTCAGTCCCATCTCTACTAATGGAGTTCAATTTCTTCTTTCTTGCCCCTGGATACATATGGCTGAACATTCACCCCTTCTCTCTGATATTAAATCCCTTGTATATAACCATACATATATATGGTTATATATAACCCTTTCTTACCTAGTATTCAATCCATGTTTTGTTATCTTATGCATCTTTTCTCTGTTACCTACTATTCCTTCTATCCTCTATTACCTAGGATTGAATCTCTTCTGATAGCATATAACATGACATTTAGCTCGTCTCCATTACATCGGATTCAATTTCTTCTCTTTACTTCTCGTCAAACCTTTTCTCATTTGCAAGCATTCATACCCTAGCACCCAACTCATTTCTTATACCTGGCAATAAACTTTTCCTAGATTTTCAGGCATACAATTCTGTCTCTTTTACTTATCATTTAATCCTTCTTTTTACATAATATTCAACTATTCCTCCATTACCTATCATTTATAATCCTTTTTCTATTACATGCCATTCAACAATTCCTCAGTTACCTATCATTTAATTAATCAATGCTCTCTTACATAGCATTCAACTCATCCTCATGTATATTACCTAACTCAAATTCCATTTTTATCATGTAGCATTCAATCTTTACTAAAGTGTTTGCAAAGTTTTTATACTAAAACTTGTGAAAATTTGACTGGTAAAACTTCAAACGTTAATTATGGAAGTGAATGTATTCTATGCGGACTAATTTTTATTGGAGAAACAAACGGCTCACTCAATAGAAGAATTGGTTTGAAATAAATAACGGGGGCCATCAACATCTTTATAAACATTTCAATTCGTCCGCCACTCTATTCTTTCAATGAGGGTTAGAATTTTGGGAAAAATATATCATCCAACGAATAGTCCAACTTTAAGTACTCCATTCCGTAGACAAAAAGAAGAATACAGGATCAGGAAACTAGACAAGACCTTTCTATATGTTTGCAACGACCAGATAAATAATGTAGGGGATCTTTCAAGTCCACAATCTGCCAATGTGAATCTGATGGACACATAATCATGGACATCGATTATACAACAGACCAAATATACATGGTGTCTCTATTGATTCACTCTTGCCTTACGCCAATAAACGATTAGTTCTTCATCACATAAGCACTAAACTTTACTCTGTTCCCTTGATGAAAAAATGGACTATTTGAAGAAGGTAGAGCAGGTCCATACTTAGATTCTTCAACTGCAGAATACAAACTAGTGTTTGTAAATGTGGATGTTGCCCAGCACAGACTCTTCAAGCCTCCACATGTGTCGGAAGATAATTCTGACTCAACCTGTCGGTTCCTTAAACTTAAATTTGCCAGCAAAAGAAAAAATATGCTGTGAACATTAACATTCATAATCATAAAAAAGTTCAGTCTTGTATTCCACCATATTTCAAGTTGAAGTCTACACTAGGCATTTCCTACAGATACTCCCAAACTGTTGTTTCCAAACTTTTAAAAATATAAACAAACCTTATAGTGTGAAGATAATAAACATCAAAAACAAATTCCTCTGAAGTGTTCTTAATCTTTTTCTTCTTTCAACTACAGTCTCATAGGACACGTCAATACCAGTGAAGTTACTATAGTTGAAAATGAAGATTATTTATATTTTTTTTAAATTTTATTCAATATATAAAGCACTTTATATAATGTAAAATTGCTCTAAAGCGTTGTACATTAAAACAATTATCGAGTTAAAAAAACAAAAAATGCAAATACAGTACCAGGACTAAAAAAACGCCCGCGTGGCGCAGCGGTTAGAGCGTCTGATATAGAGTCGCCGGTTAAGGAGTTGATCCTTACGTCGCGGGTTCAAATCCTACTGCGGGACGTGGAGACTGGTCTTTCGGATGAGACCGTATAAACCGACGTCCCGTGTCGCAGTAGGTGCTGACACGAAAAAGATCCCTCACTACTTAATGACCCTGGGTGCCAAGTATAGGTCAAAATTTGTAGCCCACCGCCGGCAAGTGGTGGCGTCTCCATATGAGTGAAAAAATTCTCGAGAGGGACGTTAAAAACAAACAAACAAAGGATTTAAAATACATGTTAAAAGTCTGAAGACTATATACTTAACAATCTAGTCAACCATGGTGAGTTTAGTCTACTCTACCTATACTGAAATCCTAAACTTCATAAAAATCCATACAAAGATACATTGAGGTCAAGGTCATCAACAAAATTACTTTGTTAAAGATCACTCTGATTGTAGACAAAAGTACCATAAGGTTGATATTAAAAAGATGCTGGAGTTCCTCAATGATTATATTTATGTTGTCTTAGGAGACCAGGTCTTCCGACAGACATGCAGTTGGAATTTCGCTGGACACTAATTGTGCTCTTTTATGAGCAGACCTATTTTTATATTCATACGAAGCAGAGTTTATTCAAAAACTCCTACACGAGAAAAAGAAAACACTTTGTATGGTCTTCAACTCCACATTCAGATATGTCGACGACGTTTTATCAATTAAAAATAGTTAATACCATTCATATGTCGATATGATATATCCCAGTGAACCTGAAATGAAAGATACCACAGTCTGACACATCTGTTTCATATTTGGATATTTTACTAGAAAAAGACGGTATTGGCAAACAATCAATAAAACTTTTTGATAAAAGTGATGACTTCAACTTTTCTATCGTCAACTTCCCTTATTTATGTAGCAATATACCCTTATCACCTGCACACGGAGTTAATGTCTCACAGTTGATACGCAAGAATATGCTCTACATACGAACAATTTCTAAAACGAGGCAAGCTATTGACAAACAAGTTGATGAAAGAATGATATCAACAGTCTCGTTTGAAGTCATTTCGCAAGTTCCATTGTCGATACAATGACCTTGTCCGCAAATACAATCTATCATTAAGTCATATGCTGACTGACGTTTTTCATACTAATTGTTATGCCATTATTAACACACTGAATTGTCTACGGAATTTTCCGTTTGCCTGATCAAGACAATGAAGACACGGCGGGTGTGATTAGTCAGCCTGGGATGCTTACTTCTCCATGGCACCTGATCCCACCTCTGAAGTTTTTAGAGGTAAGTGTTTGCTCTGCTTCCGATATGTAATTTCAATCGACTTTCGAACTTGATTACTGATAATTATCTCCATATTCCATTGGACCTCTTTAAAGCTGAACACGACTCGTAAATAGGCATACGCAATATTAATTTTCCTATCTTCGTTATCAGAAGATTGTGCTAATTGTGTTACCTCACAATCAGCACTGAGGTATACCCATCACATTCGGTAAACCTGACTGCTTTCTTGTCAGGGGTACCTGCGTGGAATGGACGACACGTGTTCGCGTTGATTATCTTACATTACATTCGTTTACATCTTATGCAGTTTATGTTATTTTGTGTTTGTGCTGCACTGATCTGTGCAATTGACGTAAGTTTCTTTCGTAACTTTCTCTTTTGCCATGGAAAAAGCACACTGTTACTTTTGTCACTACGGTGAGTTTTACAATATCCATCCCCTCCACGAAAAATAATTACACTGAACCGTGACCAAGTGAACAGCTTACATCATTATCATGGGCCTTACAGGTAACGGAAAATGCAGAGTAACATGGTGTATGGTGTACAAACATATATCCCTGCCTTTTACGAATCGTGTTCAACATATGTGTGATTATTTCCTTTTTTCAAACTTCTACAGTTAACGTTTGTAGTCTTCCGCATCAATTGATTCCATAAATTTATTTTCGGTTAGAGATATTTACTGTATGTATAATATCCTCGCTTGAAATAAATCCCGAATTCCAGAAAATTGATTGTTCAAATAAAGTTGTACATAGATGCATTTAGAATTAATTTTGGCCGTTTCATTCTATTATGTATTACCATGTATTTTATTTCATAACTGAAAAAAACATTGTGTTTACTTACTGGTTATAAACAGGTAATGTCCAAAATAATAATATTTTTGCATTATATTTTAATTATATTTCTGTCATATTTAATTGGTAAAAAATGATACCGAGATATGTTAGGTAAATTTCTTATATTTCAACTGAGAAAATATTTGGCAAATATTATTTTAATGACCAAAGTATTGAAGTTTGTAAAATTGTCTCAATACAGAAGGTTTATTTCAAATTTATAATCAAAAGTATAGCAAGAAACTAGGTTTCTCTTATCTTGGCTCATTTTGATTGGAAGTTTGGTCAAGATGTCCTTCGGGATGACCTGTTCTAGATAAAATTTGGTATTTTTGGATTTTAGATTCTTTTCAAATGTTCCCAATTGCCGATGACACCACATTTTTCACAATCTGACATTTAAATCAACGTTTCGAAATTTAAAAGGCTGTCTAATTCAACGAATTTGCTGCTGAATTTAAAATATTTCTAACGATATTGTCAACGAAAATGTTTTGATCATACACCACTGGAGGACACATACTACTTTATCCATATTTTCTTGATAAATACTGTTATGTCACTTACAAATATAATTCAACATGTGTGAAATCTGTTTGAACGCTTTGGTTTACGAAATGCTTTTTCAAATTCATATTTCTGAGAGACAGTTACTGCATGGCCGGAATTTAAAGACATTTGAAGGAAGAGGAGGTTGTAATAAATCTACTTAGGCACACCCTCAAATACATTCTGATAAAATGGGGATGTACACTAATATTTTTGGTTGAGATGAGACAAAAAATATCTGCTACAAAAATAATGATGTATTGGGTTTGTACTTGTCGGAAAATAGCTCTTCGTCGGAAAAATAGCTCGTCAGAGCTAATGTTTCTTGTTGTCAAAACAAGATTATTTGTTTGAATAAATTTACTCTTGATCTAGAATGTTTGCTCTTTGTTAAACTCTGTCTTTGAAATTTAGATTTTATTTCATTTTCTAGATGAGCGAGGCTTTACATTTCTATATCCTAAATATAGTCTTAAACGACTATTGCAATGAGTGGAAGATCGTGACAATGATCCTGAAAATTGATTATTAAACGTCGAAACTCACTCACTAAAAGGGAAAATAAGAAATTAAAACGTAATTAAGAGCCCTTGCCATATATAGTAGCAAAGCAATGCCTTTACAGAATTTTTTCAGATGTGAAAGTTGTTTTACAAGCCAGGAAATTCTTCAGTCAACCTGATTGCCCTATCACTTGTAGATATTTTACGTCCTTATGATTAAATATTGACCTTTACAAATTAACATTTCAATTTCAATTTTGATAATTATGAAAGCTGTTATATGTAAAAGGTGAAGATAACGAACAGTGATTAATCTCATAAATCCGAATCGTGGACAGGGCAAAAATCCCTGGAAAATCAGAGGTAAAATCAGCTGCCTAAGAGGAGTAAGCATCCCATGTTGACCAGACACAACCGCCGTGAGCCCTTTGTATTGATTTGGTACACGGAATACTCCGTAGTCAAATTTAGTATAAAAGCAATGACCAAAATAATGGTATGTAACAACCGCTAATGCTAAAACGCCGCTTAATGTTAGAAATATCATTGAGCGTTGCAAATGCAACGCTTAATGCTGTACATTATTGCATTAATAGTTGACATTCTCAACCGCTAGTTCTAAATCACCCCTTAATGAAAGAATTATATCATTAAGCGGTTGAGAATGTCAACTATTAATGCAATAATTTATGACATTAAGCGTTGCATTGCAACGCCTAATGATATTTCTATCATTAAGAGGCGTTTTAGCATTAGCGGTTGCTACAATGGTATCAAACATGTCAGCCAAAATACAACCCAAAGATAGGTCATTATAACGGTCGTAGAATTTGAGAAAAAGCTGAGTTTAAACAGGGTTTTTAAAAAATTTGTAATATCAACTTATTTATCAGTAGCTTGCCTTGGTTTAAAAATTGATCCTTCTCAGAGCATACTGTTGCGTTTCAAAGCAGTTGGGAGACATAAACACCATATGCAGATGATGTCCGAATATTGATATATAAATTAAAGAAGTTGACGATGAAAAAGCTGTAGGAATCCTGTTTGTCAAACAGTTTAGTTATTATCTGGCCATTACCGTCTAAAATCGGTAAAACATCCAAATATGATAAAGATGTGACTCAGATCTAATTTGATAGAGGACAGTATATATCTTTTTAATTCCAATGTTTGTACAATGCACGTAGCTCAACATACGCGTCGCAATAAAAGATTTTTTCCTGGGAAAGCATTGTTTACGAATCAAAACATTTCTTACTCATTTTGCATCGTCAAAAATATCCTAAGGACGACCAGATCACACAGTCACTAACAGAAGTGTATGGGAACCACAATTTTGCACGTGGGAAATGAACAACTACGAGTGACAACAAATGTACAATTACAACATCAGATATAATGTGTGCAATGTGTGTAACAATAACTTTCAATTAAACAAATTATAAAACAATTATTTGTAAGTCATGAGCTTTTGGCGGGATATTTTACGTCTAATTACATGTAATTGGTATGTATGACATTAGATTTGTCCACTAGCTAGTTATTTGCATGTACTAAATATGAAAAATGAATTTTAATTAAATTGGTACACAATGGCGTAGATTTTCTGTGACTTAAAGGCTAGTGAAATTATATACCAGGTGGAAATAACTAACTTTATAGTATTCTATAGTATTCTATTTTAACAATCATTCAATCTTTCCTCCTTGACATGTAAATATTAATCCTCTCCTCTTTAAGCCTGTAATCATTCATTATATATCCTAGATTTCAAACACACCTCTAGTGTGTATTCAAAAAATGGATATTCTTATAGCCATGTTACAAATTTTTCATTTCGCCTGTGTGTGTAAAGAGACCAGCGCTAAAGTGAAATAGACGTAGGAAAAGATAACTCCTGCATGGTTATTGTTTTAGTCTTAGAGAGATATGGTATCTATATCAGAATAATTTACATTTGAACCAACCCTCCGATTTTTTTTCCATTCGTGAAATGTACTGAAATAGTTTGACAATGAAATTATTTTAGTTTGCAGATTCCAAATAGTTTGACAATGAAATAATTTTAGTTTGCAGATTCCAGTCATTTCAAGACACAGTTTATTAATTATTATACGCATATTTACCTTTGCTAATCGATGCTTTCGTTTTATTTTCGTTTATATACGTTTCAATTACATGATCAGGAACTGAGGCGCATATCAGATTATTGAAAATATAATATAAAAAGCTAACCAAAGACACAATAAATATTGCCCATACATTCATTTATTCACCGTCGATGACACGTGCATGTCAAATGACAACATATTTTTCTAGCGTTTCCCAGAAACATTTAAAAGAAAACCTGCTGTAATGACGTAAAAGAGGTTTAAAATCAAATGACATACATATGATTAACTATTAATTGTTCTTTGCTTCTTATTCGGGATAAAAATTGAGGTAAGATTATTTTAAATCTACGCATTGATTTGTACTTAATACGTTTAATCATTGTCAAATGTAGAAACGCGCACGTGTATATATATGTACATACGTCATTTAAAGAAATTTGTACATTTAATATACTTTATTCATAATTTAAAAGAAGTATATGGGCACCAATCTTCCAACAACTTGACAATCCGCTCTGGTTTTAGATTGATAGATGAATTTGAACGCTTTTGTCAAACAAAAGTTTCCCAGAATTCTTGTAAATCATTTCCTAGTATTCAAATTTTAATTTCATAAACATCTTGGAGCAAAACATTGGTAAAATTTCCAAGAGAATCAAAACACACAAATTGTAGGGGGTACAAGTGTATTAAGATATTGCTATTTCTTTCTCAGTTATTTCTTTCTTATTATTCATTTTTAAGGAAAAGTATAATACATATAGTATGATAAACAAGTTATGATTAAACAAGAGCAGACTACTGACAAATAAGTCGATTTTACATCGCTTTTAACAGTCATGCTTAAAGTCATTTTTTCGTAAATTTTATGGTCGTTGTAATAATCTCGCTCCCCATGAATATTAATTGTGCCCCTTTATCAGCAGACCATTTTTTGTATTCTTATGACGCAGAATTTATTCGAAAAATTTCTACATGAAAAGAAGTCTCTTGCTGTGACCTCCAATTATCAATTAATAATAATCAATTAATAATAATAATTTTCTTTCATATTGAATTGATATATCCCATTGAACTAAAAATAAAAGACACCACAGTTGGTCTATTCTCTGATCTCAATTTTATTGTTTTATTTGATTTTTTTATCATATGAGCATGATTACTGTTGTTGTTGTCTTATATTTCATATATAATTGGTACCCAGGACATCTGACATTATGACGTCATATCATGACTTCATTGTTCTCTACTACACAATGTTTTAAAGAACATCAACAACATTTTCTTAGCGCAAGGACATACCCTATTTAATTTCACAGAAACAAGGTATAATTAGAGGCAGAATATAAGGATTGATGATATTGCTGCACAAATATTGACAGTTGAATTTTTTTACTCTCTTTGTAAAAGATTTGTGCTGTAATTTTATTCATTTTTTGGTATATTTTCCATAGCATTATGCTTTATTTATGTAAAAATCTATAAGATATGCCTAAGCGCAGAAACTGTTTTGCTGATAAGTTTTATTTTTTCGAGCAATAAAGAAGAATGATTTATAATATGACGTCATAATTATTCCGAAATATCTTACGAATCCACGCATTTTTCACGATTTTGATGTGTTGCGCGCCAGGAAAACGTCAGAACCGGTTCCATTTTGAAAAGTGGAAATTTTGACGCCCCAAACTGATTTTCGAAACTTTCAAACTCACAGCTTATCAATGACACAATTCTTCTAGTTCTCACCAATATCGCTTGAAAGAAAATATCACTACACATTTCGACACTGGTCTCACGAGATTTCAGAATGCATGAAATCAAAAGAAACCTCGACAGTTTGATAAAATGTTTTCACCAGACACTTTATATTATAAAGGAACAATAAATACGATATTGGTAAGTACTAGAAGCATTGTACTGTTGATAAGATATGACATTAATAATTAATTCGGTTCGCATGCATTGAAAATAACCCGAGAGTGTCGCCTCCGTTTATAGGCAGCGAATTTCCACTTTTCATAATTGCGTTTTCCTGGCGCGTCAAATAACAAAATCGTGAAAAAGCTTGGAAAACGTCAGATATTTCTGACTAGTCATAATGTATTTTAATATGTAGCTTTAATATGTTGTGGCTACTAAGTATGTGTAAGAAATGATTCTTATCTTTATCTCTTTAATTGATATACCTCGATGTGTTTTTATTAGCTCATTTGCATAGAATACCTAGCGTTAACTCAATTAATTGTGACTTACATTTTCTATGTAACTTTCTCTTTCCTGGTTCAATCACACAAATTAGGGGTGTTCATTTCACTTGGTTAGCTTAGACCAATAGACAGGGGCTTTAGTCGAGCGAAAGTGAGTACCAGGTACTCATTAAAATAATTTTTTTCATGTCATTATGAATACAGATCCCTTACAGACGAGCTGTCAATCTTTAGCTTTTGAGAAAAAGTTTGGTTAGAACCTTTAATAAAATATTAACAACTTCATTTTAATTTTTATAGCATATTTGAATTAAACAATGCAAATTATGAAATATGCAATTAAAAAAATCGCTCACAAGTTTGATAAGAAATATGATTTATGTGGGACGTTTTCTTGTGGTGGAAGGATTTTAGAAGAAAAATTCTTAAAATCGGTATGTTGACACTTTAGCAATTTATTTTTTTTTACTCAAGAATTTTTTCGCTAGAAATATTGAATGTAGGTTTCAATTAATATTTTTAATTTTTATTTTACACATTTATTTAACATACTTTGTTAAAAATTGTAGATATACTGAATTTGTAGAGAAAAAATAAATTGTTTGTAGCCTTAAATTTGCATATTTTGACCCATATCTCAAAATTTACATTAGTGACCCATTTTTTTAAAATTTCATTTTCAAAAATGCAAGATTCTTTCGGCCAATCAGCCACGCGTCATATAAAGCTTGATGAAAGCTTGTTATAAGAAAATATTTCATTACCTGTTTAGATGCTTAATATTTTATTGATGCAAGAGGTCACAAACTTAACTACATGCATCAATTTGCAACTTTTTAACAATAATATATTATTCAAACTATTTTGCATAGAAAAAGATAGCATGATTACATATGGTAAACTATGAAAGTAGTTAGAGTGATTGGACTAAAACTAAAAGTTTAAGTTCAAGTGTAAAAAAGTCATATTAATTGCACCTTTGTTCAGTAAAATATATACACTGACCACCAACTTTCTTTGAGATTTTGTTATGTGTTATATGTGTAGTTATAAAAAATCCTTGATCCTTTAAGGTGCACTTTTAATTTATCAAATGCTCTCGCTCGTCTCTTCATTTCACAACGCTAATACATGAACATGTATCTGATCTATCCCTGTAGTGCTATGAAACTGTTTTAAACAAAACAATAGTTCAAGAGCATTATTAGTTTACACATTTCATCCCCCTCGCATTGACCACTCTTGGTCTTTAAAGATTATTTATTGTACAAAGATATGGTATTTTTGTACCATTTTCATTTATCTATTGATTGAAAGTTTACCTGACCATTAAAAACTGTGAAAGTACTTTTGTATAAAATGTTATAAAATTTCTTGTATAATTCTGTTATTCAATTGACCTTTTAAGTTACATTATTTACCGTGATTTAATTATTATAGGTGAATAACAAAGGGGAATAACATGTTTCAGTAGAAATTAATAAATTGTCGAAAGGGTACAGAATTTCAGAATCTGGTAAAAACACCCCTGCTTATTACAACTTTATATACTCTATTTGCCTCCTAGATGCCCAGGAACAGAGAAGAAGATTTTCAAGGAAATAATCCATTTTCACTATAGATTCAATATAGCCCCCCCCCCCCAAAAAAAAAAAAAAAAACCCAGAGCCCCTGACCCAGGGGCCAAGATATTCATTATTTGGAAGAGGCACGCTTGCTCATCATAACCATTCACTTAGTATGTTTCCTTAATAACAATGGACAGAGAAGATTTTCAAAGAGTGGAATATGAAGATAAAGAACAGTATTCATGCAATCTCGAAAGTCCAATGAAACGATACAAATTTGGAACATTTCTGCATTTCTACTTTATAATCAAAAGAACTTCACCCTAACACCAAAATCCCTGACCCGAGGGTTATGAAATTCAATTTTTTGAAAAGATAACCATGCTCCTCATAACCATGGAATAAGTTTTCTGTTAAACACCAGGGGCAGAGAAGATTTTTTTTTAAAAAATGCATATCTACTATATATTATTAAATTGACCCCACCCCCACCAACATCGGCCCCTGACCCTGGGGCGATAAATTTCACATTTTTTTATAGGAATCCTTGATCATCATAACCATTCACTTAGTTCATCTGCAAAATACCCAGGAAAAGAGAAAATTTTCAATTAATGCAATTTTACTATATTATTAACAGAGCCCCACCCTAACACCAGAACCCTTTACCCAGGGGCCAAGATATTCACAATTCTGAAAGAGTTGTCCTAGCTCATCAAAACTATATATATTGTTTTATCTGTTAAATAACAAGGAGCAGAGAAGAAGATTTCGAAGAAATAATGCACTTTCACGATAAAATCAATAGAACCTCCCCCTTTCCCTGAGGACCCCTCACCCTGGGGTCACAAATTTCACAATTTTGTAAGAGGCACCCTTGATCATCATAACCATGCACTTAGTTTATCTGCTTTTTTTATACAGGGTGAGAGAAGAAGTTTTTCATAGAATTAATGCATTTTCACTATATAATCAATAGAGCCCCACCCTAACACTAGAACCCCTGACCCAGCGTCCATGAAGATCACAATTTTGGAAGAGGCACCTTGATTATCATAACCATGCATCTAGATTATCTCCTTTATATATAGGGGGAGAGAAGAAGATTTTCAAAGAATTAATGCATTTTCATTATATCATCAATAGAGCCCCGCCCTAACACTAGAACCCCTGACCCGGGGGCCATGAAATTCACAATTTAAGAAAGGTCACCCTCCTCATCATAACTATGTACTTAGTTCATCGGCTTAATATCCAGGAGCAGAGGAGAAGATTTTCAAAAAATTAATGCATTTTCACTATACACCGTAATCATTAGAGCCCCGCCATCCTAACACCAGAACCCCTGACCCAGGGGCCATGAAATTCCCAATTTTGGAAGAGGCAACCTTCCTCATCATAATTTTGCATTTAGTTTGTTTGCTTAATACCCAGGAACAGAGGAAAAGATTTTTTAAAGAAACATTGCATTTTCACTATATATTCAACAGAGTCCCACTCTAGCACCGGTACCAGAACCTCTGACCCTGGGGCCATGAATTTTACAATTTTGGTAGAGGGCCCAATCCTTATTACAATCATGATAACACTTTGACTGCTTGATGTCTAGGAGTAAAGAAGATTTTTAAAGATTGCATAAATTTCAGTGGTTTTGGCCCCAGCCCCACCCCTCAGGCCCCAGGGGGGGGGGGCAGGGACCATGAAATCCACAATTTTTGTTTCCCTTTACCTGTAGATGCTTTATGCCAAAATTGGTTGAAATTGATTAAGCTGTTTCAGAGAAGAAGCTAAAAATGTTCAAATGTTAACGCACATAGCACGACGACGAACGAAAACAGATAGCAATAGGTCACCTGAGTTTACTCAAGTGACTTAAAAAAACATCGCTAAATTGTGCATATAACTGTTCCCAAAATTTCATTAATACACAAGTATTTAACAGTCATAGAACCACTTTTGTTCAAAAGGGGGAAGAAGGCGGATCCAATTCTATTAACTTCAATTTATAAAGTGACATATTTTTAACAAAAAAGAACAAGTAAAAAAATAGTTAGTCGAGCGATAATCGAGTTCTCAAATACTCGATGACAATCCTAGTGCAAATTCAAGTCACGTAAAGGGGCCTGGGTAGGTATATGTGTAACAGTACACAAAAGTTAAAAAAAAAAAGTTATGTATAATCTATACTTGCTTAGAGAAACTCAATAGATTCAATTTCATTGGTGGTTAGACGTGCTAAATAGATTGTCAAAGTATTTAACTTTTTACATAACTATTATGAAATGAGAAAAATACCCTACAAAAACATGACATTGCCTACACATCCTGTGAGGAAAACATACATACATTCACTGTCATTGGTGGGAATTATAAATGGACTGTTCGATATAAATCTTTTTATATAATTTAGAATTTGAAACCAACCCTTCACTGTAAATGCCAGCATTGTACTGTTGTCGGCTCTGCCCTAACAAAAAACACTATGGTTAACAATAGTTTACTATAGTATCAAAGTTTTTACTACATTAAATCAAAATATTTTTACTATGTTTGTTTGTTATATTTTATGTTCTCGAATTTATACATGTATATTTTTTATATTAAATGGAACTATTACTTCTATATTCACATATTATTTCAAAAGTTTACATCACTGTTATCGACTTTAAGAGATTTTGAGATTTGAAATCTCAAAAAAAGTTCCAGAGGAAAGTATCGTAGTACGTCAAAGTATCAAAGATTTTACTATAGTAAACTATAGTTAACTATAGTAATTTTTTGTTAGAGTGTGATATTCTGAACTACTTGTACAAACGGAATTTTATACCCGCAGATAGTTAAAAAGCATCAAGTGAGTAATAATCACTTTCTATTGGTTTTCCTAGTATATAAATCAAAAGATAGCAAATGATGGTCTTTCCGTTATTTTTTAAAAGTAAGTTTTATATAAATATCAAATTTGACAGAAAGGACATAAAAGATAAAATCATAATAATTTAATGAAAAATTAAAGTCAGATCTAATG
Source organism: Saccostrea echinata (assembly GCF_033153115.1). Lineage (NCBI taxonomy): Eukaryota > Metazoa > Mollusca > Bivalvia > Ostreida > Ostreidae > Saccostrea > Saccostrea echinata. The sequence continues at coordinate 12,160,884 of NW_026889753.1, read as the reverse complement.
TCAGGAGGCTTACAGGCGCAACGCTCATCTGAATCTTTATTAATCTATATTATCTTTTACCGTTGCTCCGTGGGCTATATTTTCAGTATTCTAAATTTATACCGTGTATGAACACATGTCCTTGAATATTGTTGATTCTTGGTAGCTTTATTGTATTTTAAGAATCTTAAAATTTATCTTAATCTTATTTTTTACTATATAATACTTTGCCTTCTTCTGTGGTTCCATCTTAGTCTTTGGGGAGGAGCGAGCAGGATTTAAACAAAACTTATACACTACCAGTATATGGAAATGCTTGGATTCTAAAGATACCGATAGACTAATTCTGGAGCTCTTGTTCCAGGCTAATTTTTCTTGCTCCAGGCTAATTTTTTCTCTCAATTTTTCCTTTATATTTTTCATCAAACCTTTTATCCCTTTATAGCCCAACCCTAGACATGGGGACCATTATTTGATACATTATATTAGGACTCTTGTTTAAGAGATGAATTTATTTTTTGAGAATTCATGAGGAAATGAACTAAGATGCTTCAGGCCTGTATATCTCATGAAGCGCTACATTGACTACAACCATGTTCAAAGTGTCATCATTTGAATTAATATATACATGTATATATATTACAAATTGGCTTGTAGCTGGTAATACAAAATTTGACCCAGATTGGCAATTTTACATTTGGAATGTGCATTGGAGAAACAATAATATCCAGGTACTTTTATTTACAAGTACATGAAAAATACTATCTAGTCATAATATATCTATTTGGTAAAGGTTTCTTTCTGTGATTCGTTAACAGGGCAAAACACGCACCTCTGGAAACACCAAAGGTGTCATGGGGTGCCTAGGAGGAGTCAATATCACCTGTTAATAATCATACCTGGTGTGAGCCGTCTATTTTGATAAAGTAAAAAGATTTATAGTCAAATGTGGTATTAAAAATGCTAATTGGTATGAAACATTTAGTCAAAATATGACCCAACGACATATTGTGTCTGCAAACAAGGCCATTATAAGGACCGCAAAATGTGTAAAATGCTAACTTTAAACAAGTTTGAAGAAAGCCTTGTACGTAAACTTATTAAACAGTAGACTGTCTGTTCTGTTTAAAAATGAACCGTTTGACGATGGAAAAGCTGGACATCCCGTTTGTAATATATAGTTTAGTTGTCAATTGGCCAATATAGTCCGTAAAACTTCCTAGCATTAAACAGTTGTGTCAGACTCTGTGGTATCTTTATTTCGAGTTCAATGGGATATATCAAGTCGACATATGAATGAATATAATGACTGTTCATTAATAAAAAGTTGTTAAACGAATTTTAAGATGACCAATCACAAGAAAAGAAAAAATTTCTAGTTCCATTTTTATTAAAGATTGCATCGTCTATAATATCAAAAGTCCTTGTCTATTATTTATCGTGAGAAAGCTAGAAAGTCAGACTTTTTGGTGTAGTATGATTATCTCTGGATATTTACTATAGTATTATTTATGTTTTCAGTCTCTTTCTGTTTCACCTTTACAGATGAAATGCCATCGATGGAATTTAGGACAAGGACCGTGCACTAATTATATTATCATGTCGTACTGATAATATTATCATGTTCTGTATATCGGTAAAAGGGAAATACAAAGTTTTGAGTTTCCTCTCTCACGTGATAACATCGTCTGTTCCCCGACAATAATAAGACGGTGTGAAAACACTTTCTGTAAATTACAACTACAAAGGAAAGGCTAGTAGGGCTAACAGGGATTTCAATGCCATGTACAAGATAAAAGTCGCGGTGTAGCAGAAGACCTAGTGCCATTAGTTCAGACTACTTCAGTGAAAGATCTCAACACTTTGTTATACACTTTGTTATAATCAACGTGAAACTGGCATCTAATACTCCCAGCCTATAAGTATCGACATTTTTTATGGGAGACTTCAAAGGAGACATGAAACAATAACTTCAATGGATTTTTATTGTAAAGCCTTGTACATGTATATCCTTTTAAAATTTCTAGATTAGATCACTACTAATCATCATTAGTTGTTGGTTTTTAACGGGAAATAAGTATTTATTTTATTCATCATTACAGGTGAACTAACTATTTTGAAAAATAAGTATTAATAAATCAGATAAATACTCAAGGTAGGTTTTAAAATGAATTAATTAGTCCTTATATAAATTACAGCAAAAGTGAATAATGGTTGATATAAACATATACCGTATAAGGTAAACGTTTAAAATTGGAAATATACGAAAAGCCCTCTATATATTCCACTGAATTGAAATTAAGGACAGTCATTCTAAAGAGCCTTACATATTTGTTTCATTTTCAGATATTTTATTACATATAGACCTAAATGGCAAATAAACAACTAAACTGGACAGCTTCTTTTCTTTCCTATCGTCAACTTTCTTTATAGATGTAGTAATGTACCATTTCCACCTATATTGGTGTTTATGTCCCAGTTCGATATGCATAAGCATGTTCTATGTACGTTAATTTTCTAAACCGAGACAGGCTACTGTCAAATAATTTGAAGTTACAAGGATATCCACAATCTCGTTTAAAGTCAAGATTCTGCAAAGTTTAAAGAGAAATATTACAATTACCTTGTATGCAAATGTAATCTATTGTTGTTAGAATGTTTACTAACGCTTTTCAAACAAATTGTAGGGTCATTGTTTTCGTTTAATTTGTCTACTGGTAACTTGGTAACTCCGTTTACCCGAACAAGACAATGGACTCACGGCGGGTGTGACCGGTTGACAGAGGATGATACTTTTCCATGGCACCTAATCTTACTTCTGGTGTTTAATTCTTCTGTTGAATTTGATGTAATCTTGATGGAGTCCCTCAAATTTGAAAATCTAAATAAGATTATACTAACTATTTTGGTTTAATCGTTATCAAAGGACGAAAGGGGTGTTTATCAAGAACAATATTTTTCTTAATTTACATTAAAATGTACTTAAATGCTATATGATTAACACTCCTATTTGTAATTAGAAACAGTGACTGTTTCATAAACACTTTATAGTGCTAAAGATCGCTTTTGCCACGTGATGTAAGAGTGACGATGGTCCATGCTATAAAAAAAACTTATAACATCTGAGATAACATCTCCATGAATCAATATTATTATGTGATTAAAAATATCTCTGTAAACGTTTGACAGAAATTTGAAGACAGAGAAATGCGGCGTCAGGTGAAATGTTACAAAACTTTATGATACTTAATACATAATCAATGTCATCACATTATGAAGCTGTTATCAAGTTGCAAGACAAACATAGATGTTGCAATACGTATTGCATTCTCTGGATTGACACATCATTTAGAATTTCTGACGTAGATTCAAGTTAAAGCAAAACTGCATTTAACAGTCGTATTTTTTTTTCTATAATAATCAGGTACATTAATTTTTTTTATTAAATAAAAAATACCATACATTATTATCTTTTGAAAACCTTTTATTTTTATTTATTTGCTAAATTATATGCACATGATTATGAAATTTAACTCACTTTCATCTATAAATTAATTTCAAATTAAATAGCAAGGAATAAGATGGGAGTCAGGTATATATATGTGTATATATATATATATATATATATATATATATATATATATATATATATATATATATATATATATATATATATATATATATATATATATATATGAAGAGACACAATTTCTCGAAACGCGCATCTGCTGCATCAGAATTGGTACCATATATGATTTATATATAATGAGTAAGCAGTTAACAGTAAGATATTACAGTAAAAAACGCTTATAGCGAACACGCTGTTAACGAATTGACGCTTATAGCGAAGTGATTTTCATTCCCCGTGACTTTAATACTTTGAATTTCGAGAAATCTCTTTATGAGATTGTGCATCAACTCTTTCTTGATAAAACTATGCAATAAAATGTCTCATTTACCGTGGACACTTTGAAGAAATTAAATTTTTCTTATTTTCATCAAGAGTAGATAACTCTTCAAAAACGTTTAAGGTGCAAAAAACGGCTTCTAATATATTACTAGTGAATTTGTATCATTTAACTTTTCTTCGTTTTCATCGTTATTTAGCAAAACATATTTAAAAAGGTTAGATCCTGATATTAAAAGTAAGAATTTTTGTCAAGTATATCTTAAGTATCTGCACACATAGCTTAATTAAAAATCAAAAGAAAACACGGGAGTCAATATGCATTTTTTTGGCGCTACTGTACATTTAATATGACCTTTTTGCACTAAAATAGTGTCAACATAAATCACTTCTTCAAAGCTTTTCCTCCGATTTTTTTTTTTTTATCTAAATAAATCATTGGACCAAATAAACTCTTATTCTTTTTTAAAAAGACACATTAAAACTGTGACAAAGAAAAAAAATTCAAATTACTTCTCATAATCAATTAATTGACCTTTCTGCACTCAAAAATGTCATTTTTCTGGCATTCAAAATTTAACTACCAAGAAAATTATTTTTAATTCTTAAACTTTTGCTGAATTTAAGCAGAATGGTCAAATTTATCTTAAATATTCAGAAAAGAAACTCAAAAGTGGGGGTCTGTCTATGATGTAATTTTTTTTTTTTAGATATTACCAAAAAAGTGTTAATTTAAAGTTAAAATTGGCTCTATTTTTTCCTGGACTTTCAGAATATATTTGCTATATTTGTCACAATATGATAGTAGAATTTATAAAAGCTGATTTAATAAATAGTTCAAGACCAGAATGAAACATTTCACTGTACAAAATAACTCTTTGTGTAGCCTGCATGGAAAAAATATGAATCCAAGATTAACAGTACTGTACTTCGAAAGAGAAAAAAATTGTCATTTTCTTCTAAAAAAAAAACTTCTGTCAAAAAATATAGTTCGTCACTAATGCTTTTTGTATATGGAATTTATTCACGAGTTTTTAATGAATATACTTTAATTTTAAATTTACATTGTAGAATCAAAATTTAATGTAAGAACTGATGCAGAATTTTAGAAATAAAGGTCCAGACAAAAATCTGCTCAAAAGCTCAATATGAACCTCCTTAACTAAATTGAAATTATTCAAAATTGTGAACATCTCTTCTTTATACTTTGAAAACCATAAATCATGATGTGTACCACAACGATTAGATTTCAGCTTGGGGATCCAGCTCTACTTATTTTTGCTTTGTAACTGTCGTCAGATGATTAACAATCTACTGACTCAAGTTACTGAACAAATGTTTAACAAAACCAAAATATGTTAAAAGATTTAATACCCCCCCCCCCCCAAAAAAAAAAAAACATTCAAGCGGATTCCCCCAAATTATCTGAAATATTTTTTCGTAAACCTTGAGGGCATGCCCCTGCGCCGTATCGGTAATTTCCCACTATCAAGAATGTCTTCGTTTATGTGACGTCAACACGTGACGTCATAAGTTAGTGGATAGTCAGGCAGTGATGGAGCGAATGATCTAAGACTGATATGCGAAGTAGTCTTAATATAGCAATTTCACTCCTTGTATTCAAATTATTTGTCGACAATTTGCACATTACAACATAACCAGCCTCCTACATATGGACTTGGGAAATTATCTGCTAAAATGATAATATTAATGCTATTAATCTAAATCGTCTTGACTTTATCTGATCACCCTCCCGAAAATGTAGGCCAGTACAATATCTAATATGTGATTTTTGGAGACAAGGTCTTCCAAAAATCTGTCGGAATTTCCATGGGTACAATGTTTTTAACCACTATTTAACTAGTGAAAGATATTGATGGCAAACTGACAACTAAACTTTATAATAAATGTATTTTGATGATGAATTCAATTCTTCTATCGTCAACTTCTCTGATTTATTTAGCAATATATCATTATCATCTGCATATGGAGTTTATGTCACCCAGTTAATTCGATACCAAAAAACATGTTTTGCCTACGAACAATTTCTAAAACGAGGCAACTATTGACAAATATCTAAGTTGATGATACAAGGATATCATCAATCTTTTTTAAAGTCAACACTTCGCAAATTCTATGGTAGATACAATGACCTTGTTAACAAATACAATCTATCTTAAAGTCGAATGTTGACTGACTTTTTTAAAAATACAAATTATTAGGTCATTATTTTTATACTGAATTGGCTACGGAATTTCCATTTACCCCATCATGTTAAGGAGAACACGATGTGTATCCGGTCGACAGGGGATGCTTACTCCTCAATGGCACCTGATCTCAACTCTTATGTTTTAGGGGTCCATGTTTGCTCTATTCATAATTTGTATTTTCCAATGGACTTTTGAGCTTTCGTATTTCACTATAGACATTGATGGCCAAAGAAGAACTGAACTATATGACATACGGACTTTCAACTTTCCCATAGTCAACGTTCCCTATCTGTGTCGTAATATTCCAATATCATCACGGAATGTTTCTCTCCCAACTGATTTGATAAGCACCAGCATGTTCTGAGCATGATCCTTTTTTTTTTATCCCGGGGCAGGCTAAAGCAAATAAGTTGATATTACAGGAATTTCAACAACCTTATTTAAAGTCAGCATTTCCTAAATTCTTTGGTTGTATTTGGTACTGTTTTGACTGACATATTTCATAACAATTGTTAGGCCGTCGTTTTATCCAAAACTTGACTGCAGATTAATTCGTCTACCTGATGAATATATAGGGCGGGTGTTACCGGTCGACAGGGGATGCCTACTCCTCCTAGGTACCTGATCCAACCTCTGGAATTTCCAGGAGTCCTTGTTTTATGTTCTGTTCCCGGTTTTGTATTGTTTGAAGGTTTTTTGGAGATCGATAACTATTTGTTATCTCTTTCATCTAAAGCAATTATTTTTAAACCAATTTAATGAAGAATTACTCCGTTTACCTGATCAATAGAGAGGATATACAAATCAGTGTAAACACCTGACAGGGGATGCTTACTCTACTTCGGCACCTGATCCATCTCTAATGTTTCCAGAGGGCCTGTGTATTTTTTAGCCCTATTCAAGATTCGTATTCTCTATTGAATTTTTGAAAACGTCACTGTACTTTATCTTCAGCTTTTTTCAGAGAGAGAGAGAGAGAGAGAGAGAGAGAGAGAGAGAGAGAGAGAGAGAGGCTTATCTTCTAAATTTATTAGCAATATCTCAAGTTATAAAACTTTCTTTCAGTGGCGTGACTTTACTAGCTTCCTCTTTACATATATAATTTCGTGTAAAACTTCTCAAATTTCGTTTTATCATATTTTATTACGAGGACTCATGCCATGAATTATTTAGTTACAAACCTCTTGAAACACGTCTTCCACGTAGACACCGGATTAGTGTACTTCTCCTTAGTTCTCACTATCGCTCTGTCAAAGGAAACCGAGTACTGGCTACAGGAAAAGTGAATACATTGATGTTCTATTGTCGTACATACCAACCACGATCATTCATGAAATTAAATTTTAAAGCCATCATATATTACAAAACTAATTAGTGAGAAAATAATACGGTGTGTTGTTAAACGATTACATCATAATTCTTCGTTTAATAGAATCAATTCAATAGTTATTACAATAGAAAATAAATAGACGCTTGTTTAGAAGCGAACTGTTTTCATTTTAAAACTCATCGATTGTCATTTCAATACCTATGAAAGTAAATAAGCCCTTATCCACCTTAATTTTTTTTCTGGCGGCTATCCTTTAAGTACAGTATAAGTGTTGATCGATTTGTCGTAAGAACATAAGTCCAGACTTTGACGTAAAAAGAAACTTCAGACCTAAAACCTCTATAGCCCTGATTACGTCACTGGTGCTGGGCCACCTCAACATTTAGTCATTAGCTCTTATAGATGCCAAAATCCTTCTGATTCAGACGGGTAACATAACTCAAACAATACACAGTCAAATTCATTATGGTATTAAAAATAATCTACATACTTCACTCCTTAAACTGTTCTACTTTCGAATTTCATTCAGTACTGTTTAACATTACTATTTCCTTTGTCATTAACAAACTTAATCTACATATCAGAGACGCTTGGCATTGAAATAGGTCCTATAAAGTCTCTTTTATTACATGACTTGGTTTTAATGGTAAAAATATATCTATTTTTCTGATTTTTGAGAATTTTTTTCAATTGAATTTCATCCCTACAGATGGCACGTTAACACAGCCCTAAATATAAAAGGAAATTGAATGTTTTGCTTCATAATAATGAATTAAATTGTATGCTTAAGCCTATTCAGGTAGATATTTTAAATTGTTATTGTTGCTATCATATCGTTGAATCTTTGCTTACAAATAATAAATTAAATTTCCTTAATTAAAAAAAAAGGGAGAAAAAAAAAGCAAAATTTCCTACCCTTATCTTAATTTTATTCATTGAAAGAATGACAAATTCTGAATGCATTGCGAAACCTATAAATTTGAAAAGATAGTGTCTCGTTCGATGAATATACATGCACTTGACATAGCGAGTTCACAGACGCTAGTATGCACGCATCATTTGTTTACACATTTACGTCAGTTCATGAAAATGAGAAATAATTTTGGGGCAGTGGCTTATGCAGCACCAAATTAGCATAAACTCCAATACCAGTTCTGCGTGCAAGAATTGATTTGTGCATTAATTCAAGTATTGCTCTCTTCAGTTCAATTGATACACACATAAATTCAATAGTTGACCTCAATAATGTAGTGGAATTATTGGTTGCAAAAATTGATGTAGATCTATTTACAAATGGTCTTTTGATCTCTTTATTTTAAGTGAAAATGTCTGTAAAGTCTTTCAAGATATTCCATTTATTATATATATTAATTGAATTCAGTTGTTGATATCACATTTATTTGAAGAGAGCAACAATTCAATTATTGCAGGCATCAATTCAGCAAATAAATTCTTGATATCAACAAGTCGAATTTTTGCGCGCAATAATTCAAGGTTATACTTTCAAGCACAACTCATTGTGATGTCACAAATGTTGATATCAAAACATCAACCAAAGAAAATGAACACATTACCGATATTCACTGTATGAAAGAGTATACATGTGATAAATATAGGGTATTCAATAATTTGTAGTTGAATATGGAATTTGTTTCACTCGTAAGATGGGATTTTTTTATATTTTCACGAGTGCGAAGCACGAGTGAAAAATATAGAGAATAGATACTGTCTCACGATTGAAATGAATTCCACATTCAAATACAAATTATTGATTTATTACATTTTCTTTGGTTTTCCTTTTGTCTCTGTCTTTTCATTTTATATTGCCATAGGATGTGACATTATTGTTGAGCCATTGAGACTTCATAGCTTAGCTACTGTGAGATTGAAAACATTGTCAACATGGATTTCAACAACAAATGAGGAGAATCGTTAGTAGTTTTACTCTCTCTCGGGGTGGTTTATTTACTCTCTCTCTCTCTCTCTCTCTCTATTTTATTACTATTTTATAACATGACCTTGTCAGCAAAAAATATCATTAAGTCGAATGCTGACTGACGTTCTTCTTACTAATTGTTAGGCCATTATTTACACACTGAATTGTCTGCGGAATTTCCCCCCTTTCCCGATTATGACAAGGAGCACACGGCGGGTGTGACCAGTTGACAGGGGATGCTAAATCCTCCATGGCACCTGATCCCACCTCTGATGCTTTTAGAGGACCTTGTTTGCTCTGCTCCCGATTTATTTTGTTTCAATGAACTTACTTTTGAGATTGATAACTGTTCGTTATTTCCATATTTCATTACCACTCTTCGTGAGGGGAAGGAAAGATTGAGAATTTTGCAGCACTTTTGATATTCTTTCACACTGTGACAAAATATCACTTCATTCAATAAATAAATTATAGTATTTCACTGTTGAAAATATAATAACATTTCTATAAAAGAACAGTCCCTACATACATTTCTTATGACATTTTGATTTTAATTGTGACCTTAGAAATAAAATAATATAGTACCCTAGTAGACTATAAGCTAATCATACTTTTTCACCAAGAATTTTAAATATCAATTTTTAAAAATGCAGTGTTTGACGAATTGGTTCTCTTTATGCACATTGCAACGCTTGTGTCATTCTTCAACGTTATATCATCAAATAACACATACGGTAAAGCGCCTCTTAATTCCTTTTGAGCATACCTCCCCCCCTTTTTTTAAGTAGATGCCCAGTTCAAGTTAGATATAGCAAACCATTGTCCCCTTACAATTTGGATATTAAGTGTTCTTGTCTCGTAAAAGTGAGAATATAAAGGGGGGAAATATGTTCCTACAGGATTCGAACCAGGTTGAAAAAAACACTTTTTCTTGATTTATATCAGCACCGAAGGGAAAAATCTCCAATGTATGCATTCGACACTACAAGCTAAAATGGCGTTATATGAAAGCTTGTGTTGTGAGTTGATATGTTATCATTTCCACCCAATGACAGGGCTGCTCTACGCCAAACCTTTCCATAAAAAAAATCTGTTTTAAAACATTTTAAAAAGGTACCAGGTAAGTTTTTTTTAGAGTCCAAGTCAATTCTGAAGTACTTCAGTATCTTGACAGAAAGTCCTTTAAAATGAGCCCTAATTTGACAAGAACTGGTGTCCTCTCGTCTTTCTTGGTTAATTCAACAAAAATAATCTTTTTCACTGATAACATTAATCTAAAGGTTAACTTCTGTCTTTTTAAGTCTTTTTTCAGATTTCCTTAAAGGTTTTTGAACACTTGGGAGTACCCATCTCTTATCTTCAACTCCTCCTATACCACTGAATAAAATTTAACGAGATTTTCTCAGAATCTTTATTACATAGTGCCATTGTGCACCTCCTATTTCAGGTTTTGATCGATCGGACAGGTAAATTGGGCTTTCCCGCTCATATGGGAGTGGGGGGTATAATTTTGTGAGCTCATTGCTCACAGTACCTCTAGTTTAAAAATGAAATTAAAGATTATTTTTAATTAATTGGAATATACTAGTAAGTACACATAAGCATCGGAAGCAAATTGAAAGGGGGGACCAACAACAACAACAACAAACGTTTGAGGGGTGCTAAGCCCCAATTTCCAATGCCTATATTTTGTCAATCTTTGCGAAAAAAGTGGGGGCTTGGCTTAGCCCCCCCCCCCCCCCCCCGTTCCGACGTCTATGGTACATATCAAAACGTATTACCATGCAGTCATTAGAATAAACATTGTAATAATTTAATGTATTTCTTGGGATCAGTTAACGGGATGTGGTTTTTTTTCCTACTGTGGTCGAGAAGGAAATATCACTGAAATACTATGAGTGGAAATTGGCCTTGAAATTAAATACCAAGCAAAAGTCTTATATGTGTGATCGTGTCGTCCATGAGCAAATAAAAATTGATGTGGCATGGATTTAATTAAAGAGCCGAGAATTCAGATTAGGCCCTAGACTTTTTGGAAAGAGTCATACATAGCTCTTATCAAACAATAGAAAAATACAATATGTATTACATCAAATCAACAAAAATGAAGAAAACTAATAGATCGGCTTCCTTTGAATTGAAACGTCTTCAATCCCCTATTTAAATAGCTGCAGAACTGTAGCTTTATGGTTTTATATTTTAGTCTTTGACCATAACGTTATGATCAAAGACTAAAATATAAAACCATGACGCTACAGTTCTGCAGCTACTATTCAAAAAGATATTTCAGAATTTATGACAAGTTCCTGGATTCTTAACATATCTAGAACTTCTTTATGACTCTCAATCTAAAGTATTGGTCTGAAATGACAGCAAAGACACGTGGTTCACTTTCCAGAAATGACAATCAAAGACATGTGGTCCAACCAAATTCCGAAAGCCATGTCGTTGTTGATGGCTTAAGCAACCAAAAAAATTTAAAACCTATATCAGTTAAAGTCTTCATTGTCAATAAGTTAATCACTAATATAACTTTATAACTCGTTTGAACTCGGTAACATACACAAGTAAAATTAAATCATAGAAAATCGACGTTGTCATTGGGTGGATCCCATACCTCTCAACATTACTAATATTCGGATCAAAAGTTTTTACGATGGAAATTTAGTAATACGGTATGGTATCTTTATTATTGGTTTAGAACCTTTGTATTGTTTTGAAAAAGGAGATGGGCAAACATAGCGTGCAGAAAGCCTATAGCTTCAGATATATCAAAATCATGTTCAGATTGTGAATTTAGTATTTAGAGTAAAGTTCTGATTATTGAAATTTATGAAATTATGATAAACAAAACTTTTCTGAGGAACTTTTCTCGCCAAAATTTATTCTTTTATTAAAAAAAATAATGTGGTGTTCTTGGGGTTCGAACCCTAGCAATAAAAATCCTAAGTATCATTTTCTTTCGAGACTAGCACGCTAACCACTAGACTACACAAGTCCTGATGAAGGGTGGCATTTAAATCATGTTTGTGATATGACCCTTGACTTAATGGACTTCAAGTATTTCTAGAAAAGATGCGAATGTTATGTCATAAAAGTATATTTTTAAGGTATAGTGTGTCATTGCTCCATATTTTTGGCAATCAAAAAATGTATATTTTTATGCAAACTTTGAGGATTAACTTTCAAAAAGGTGGAGCGAAGACCCACTCATATCGAAAAATAGTGTTATAGCACGAGAAAATGACTCTTTTTGCCCGCTTTAGTGTGTGTCTAATATTTCACAGGCAAATAATTTCAATCTTTGAGGGATTTTTGCAAATTGTAGAGATTTTACATAAAGTATATTTTAATATTAGACGACATGTCAAAGAAAATTTTGATATAATTAAAATTTATTTTTTCATCTTCATGTTTGTCACACTGTAGGCTTATCGCTCGTCATGTTCACCCATCTCCTTTAACTAATATATTTAGCCACCTTCTACACAAAAACTACCTTTGTATCCCACCTGTACGTTTGTAAATCATGGACTGGATCCAGATTTATGTTCCTAATGTTATGTTAAACAGTTTGATACGACCCATGAGACGATTTGTAAAGAATTTTTAACTTACAAAATTCTGTCTCTTTCCATAAAAGCAAATAAATAAATAAAAATACACAAAAAGTAAAAAACTAACCCCCCCCCCCAAATATATCTCTAGGATAAATATTATAATAATGCAATAGAGACAAAAGATTTATTCACACTTTCTGTGACCTTGATACCTGCTGCAAAATTGAGGGGAAAAAATCCTACTAGCCAAGATATTCTCTGAAAAGATCCACTGAATATATATATAACAAAAACTCGAAGATATGAGCATTGTAGAGTTACACAGAACATTATCTGAGGGGTTTTGTCTTCAGGATCAATCAGTTGAGGAATAACTAAAAATCATGTAGGAGTATTTTGGATCAATCAATCACCAACAACTTATTTTAGTGATGCATCGGCTCATGCAAGCAAAGATCGTGA